>NW_015168144.1:9158-32255 GCF_001447785.1 Gekko japonicus | reverse complement strand
TGTGAGCCGCTCTGAGACTCCTTCTGGTAGTGAAGGGCGGGGTATAAATCCGATCTCTTCTTCTTCTTTTACCTCACAGGGTGTCTGTTGTGGGGAGGGGAAGGGAAAGGAGTTTGTGAGCCGCTCTGAGACTCCTTTGGGTACTGAAGGGCGGGGTATACATCCAATCTCCTCTTCTTCATATATGTTCGTTGACTGTGTTTTTTACAGAACGAAGTTTGAACCCAGTGGCACCTTTAAGACCAACAGTGTCTTATTCCTGGCCTGAAAGATGTTCGCCTAGCTTCAGCCAGGGCTTTTTCGGCCCTGGTCCCGGCCTGGTGGAACACGCTCCTGACCGAGAACAGGGCCCTGCGGGGCCTACTACGGTTTCGCAGGGCCTGCAAAACAGAGCTGTTCTGCTAGGCCTTTTTTTGAGGCAGCGGGCAACTACCAGTTGGCCTCCCCATCGCTGAGGCAGTAGGCTTCTACTTATTGAGACCTTTACGGCTAGGCTTCGGCGCATTCATTCCCAGCTGCAGGGACCAGGGGTCATTTCGTAGAAAAAGAGGTGCAGGAGCTCATTAGCATAACTCATTAGCATAACTGATTTGCATATGCCACACACCCTGACATCACCGGAAGTGTGTCAAAAGGCAACACCAACCGCTCAGGCTCCACTGGACTGTTTTGGATTGCTAGCTATTGGGGGCTGGGGGAACGTGCAGATCTGTCGCTCACAGAGGAGGGAGAGCTTGTACCTGAATAAAACTTGGTCTTAAAGGTGCCACTGGACTGTTTTGGATTGCTAGCTATTGGGGGCTGGGGGAACGTGCAGATCTGTCGCTCACAGAGGAGGGAGAGCTTGTACCTGAATAAAACTTGGTCTTAAAGGTGCCACTGGACTGTTTTGGATTGCTAGCTATTGGGGGCTGGGGGAACGTGCAGATCTGTCGCTCACAGAGGAGGGAGAGCTTGTACCTGAATAAAACTTGGTCTTAAAGGTGCCACTGGACTGTTTTGGATTGCTAGCTATGGCGGGGGGGGGACACACACACGCAGATCTGCCCTCACAGAGGAGGGGGAGCTTGTACCTGAAGGGGGGCCGGGGGTGGGGGGCTCTGCAACTTACCTGGCTGCCTCTTGCTCCTCATGGCCCGACTGAGGGTTGCTGGGAGCAGGGGGCGGGGCTTGTTGCATGTGCCCGCTCCCTGGGCTCCTTACTGCCGGAGCTCCGCTCCTGTGCGCTCCCGCAGGAAATGACCCCTGGCAGGGACTGAAATTGGAATTTGCCGTACTGCCCGCTTCAATGGGTTTTCTTGCCTCAATTTAACATTTGATATTTATTGAATCCTTTCAGACTGCAGTGGGATTTATTGTTCTGACCTGCCCTGAGCCCACTTGTGGGGAGGACAGGATATCGAGAAAAATAGCAAATAAATTTTTAAATTCTTCTTATTAAATTTTTATCCCGGCCGAGGCCGGCTCAGGGCGGCTTCCAACAATAAAACCCGCATAAAACAATCATAACAAAATCACACACATTAATAGATACAACATTAAAATTCAAACAAGATAAAAGTGCTAGCAACAATCCTCAGTATCCCAATTGGGTCTTCACCAGTGTTCCCTCTAAGCTGAGTTAGTGTGAGCCGGCTCACAGTTTTTTAGCCTCCGGCTCTTAGCTCAGGAAGGAGGGCTCCAGAGCAAACTAATTGATGCAGTAGCCAAATCACCTGCTCGCAACTTTAATGCCAGTAGCTCACAAAGTAGAATTTTTGCTCACAGGACTCCACAGCTTAAAGGGAACATTGGTCTTCACCCTTCTGCGGCTATCTCAGATCATTGGCACGGCTGTGTTTGAGAGACCTACAGGCCAGGGCTCCGCCAAAGTAGGTATTAATTTTTGGCGGTGGAGGTGTTAGCGGTTGTTATGGTGGCGGCTCCAAAAGCCTGGCGGAAGAGCTCCGTCTTACAGGCCCTGTGGAATTGTACAAGGTCCCACAGGGCCCTAGTCTCTTCCGGGAGCTCATTCCACCAGAGTGGAGCCACCACCGAAAAAGCCCTGGCCCTAGTTGCCACCAGTCTGGCCTCCTTGAAGCTTGGGGGGGGGGCAGCCGGTTCTGGGTCCCCGATCGCAGTGTCCTTTGGGGAGCGTATGGGGAAAGGTGGTCCCCTTAGGTATGCAGGACCCTGGCCACAGTATTAGCTTTTATTTGCAAGCACACTTCGTCAGATCCAGACTGGCGAAGTGTGCTTGCACACAGAAGCTTATGCCGTGAATACAACTTTGTCGGTCTTAAAGGGGCCACAGTGTTCCCTTTAAGCTGAGTCGGTGTGAGCGAGCTCAGTTTTTTTAGCCTCCTCCGGCTCACACGTTTTTGTCTCAGCTCAGGAAGGATGGGGCTCCAGAGCAAACTAATTTACGCAGTAGCCCAATCGCTCGCTCACAACTTTCATGCCAGCCGCTCACAAAGTAGAATGTTTGCTCACAAGGCTCCACAGCTTAGTGGGAGCACCGCTTGACTTATTTCTTATCGATCCAGGTGTTCAGCCGGGTTGGTCTGAAGCCACAGAAACAGAATTCAAGTCCAGTGGCATCTTTCAGACCGACAAACTTTGTCGGCCTGAAAGGTGCCACTGGACTTGAATTTCGTTCTGCATTCCTTATGACATTCTTGTGACTTTTATCCCCCGCCGCTTTCGACAGGAAAGTTGATGAAGAGATTCTGAAAATCGTTCAGGACAGATTATCAGCCTGTACGCAGAGGGAAGGAGAGAGCCACTTCCAGAACTGCGCAGGGGAATTGGAGCAATTCAAAGAAGTCGTCAAGGCCTACCAGACTAAATGTGAGTCACTTTTGTGGGAGGGGCGGGGCACCTCATCCTTCCTAGCAGGGTCATCTCACCTTACCCATGATGTCTTACTAGGTCTAACCAATGTCACCTTCAAAATCGCTAAGTATGGTTGGCTGGCAATTAAGCTGAGAAAAATATGGATAAGTCATGCTAGTTTCAGGCAGTATGGTTTCCTATTATTAGTTATTTAGAAAATAGTGAAGCAGTTCCAAAAAACCCGCTGTACAAGAACATGTTCTTTTAATTGTTTGCTACTTAGTCGATACAAATGTTTGACTCTACTGTGATACTGTGGGAGTTATGTAAGAAAAGCTGTTTAATTGAGCCGGTAATTGCCCTTTGTGTCTAATTCTGTTGTGTTTACGCTGTTAAAAATTAATAAAAACCAATATTAAAAAAAAGTCATGCTAGTTGATATTTTAGAGATGGTTTTATAAGTAATTTAAGTTAAATCACTTAATATTTTAGGTTATTAGTGGTTTATTCATGTATTTTACAAATATTCATGGCTCTTTTTGTAGCAGGAACTCCTTTGCATATTAGGCCACACCCCCTAATGTAGCCTATCCTCCAAGAGCTTACAGAGCTCTTCTTACAGGAGCTACTGTAAGCTCTTGGAGGATTGGCCACATTAGGGGTGTGTCACTTAATATGCAAATGAGTACCTGCTACAAAAAGAGCCCGTCAATTATTATATTCCTGTATCGGGAACAGAAATGTTTTAAGTTTGGGGTTTTACTTCTTTTACTGTGTACTGGTCAATGACTGTAATAAATGTACTTACTTACTTACTTGGTCTAACAGTGCTCATGCTGAGGCTTGAGGAGCCTCAAAGACGATGGGCTATTATGCAGATATTTCATTTTTCAGAGAGGGCTTTAAGAAGGGGCAGTCCGCGGAGTGTTCCCCCAGCTGCCTTTGACTGTCTCTCTTCTTCCTAGACGGGGACCTGGGTTACAGCGGAAATGCTCGGACTTGCCTGATGAAACAAAAGCAGCGTATGATCGCGGAAAGGAAGGCTCAGGCAGCCGCAACCCACTAAAAGGCAAGACGGATGCCCAAACCAAACCTCTCAGTGTGCGTGCGCGGCACAAACTGGTAGTACCCTACCGAGCTCTCGACCGCCCGTGTTTCCGAACCGACCGAAGAATCTGCAAAGCCAGACTGAAGCGTGACAGTCGCCAGAATGGAAATAAATTCGTTGTGTAAAAAGATTAGGCTCTTGTTTTCGCTGTTTGCATAGGGGAAATGAAGTGGGAAAGGACCGAAACATGGACCTTTAAAAGCCACAGGATTTATACCTCAGAAAAGAGCAAGAGTCCAGTAGCACCTTGAAGAAGAGATTGGATTTATACCCCGCCCTTCACTACCCAAGGGAGTCTCAGAGCGGCTGACAAACTCCTTTCCCTTCCCCTCCCCACAACAGGTAGGTGGGGCTGAAAGAGCTCTGACAGAAACTGCTCTTTTTTTCAAGAACAGCTGTGCCAGAACTATGGCTTGCTCGAGGTCATCCAGCAGGTGCAGGTGGAGGAGTGGGGAATCAAACCCGGCTCTCCCAGATTAGAGTCCGCGCACTTAACCACTACACCAAAACATGCCCTGCCACAAATTTTAAGGTGCTACTGGACTCTTGCTCTATTCTGTTGGTGCAGAGTAACATAGCTACCCATCAGGCTTTAAACATAACCTGTAGCAACTTGTGGTCAGCAACATTCCTTGGGTGGTAAATCCACTTCAGGTTTGCATAATAGAATGCACCTCTATTTTTAACAAAACTATCACGTCAAGGAGAAGGTGCCTAGCTTCCTTGATATGCTAGTTGCCCTTGTCAGGGATTAGATACAGATACAGGGCTCTTTTTGTAGAAAAGCCCAGCAGGAACTCATTAGCATAATAGGCCACACCCAAAAGCAGAAAACCATTAGCACATTAGGCCACACCCCTGACAGCACAGCTCATTGGCATATTAGGCCACACCCCCATGTTACTAGACGTGTGCTCATCCAGCCACACCCACCTTTAGCTGCTTATTCTGTTTACCTTGTTTGTTGTCAAAACCAGGGCTTTTTTTGTAGCAGGAACTCCTTTGCATGTTAGGCCACACACCCCTAATGTAGCCAATCCTAATGAGTTTCTGCTGTTGGGTGTGGCCTATTATGCTAATGAGTTCCTGCTGGGCGTAGCCAACTTGGAAGCCAGCCGGAACTGCGTTCCTGCCCAAAAATAGCCCTGTAATATATGCAAGCAGTGCTTAAAAGCTCTTAACTTGAATGGCCCAGGGTGTGAGTCAAGGTGTGAGGTTTCATGTGCATGCACACTTTCTCAGACATATCTGGGTGCTACTGTTATTGCTAGATCGAACAGTGGTGTTCTGACATTGTGATTTTTATTGTAACAAGTCTTGAACCCTTGTTTTTTGTGATGGGCCCTGAGACCACTTTGGGGAATGCGGAATAAAAACCTCTAAATAAAGAAACCTTATACCTTGAATAAAACATTTATGGTCTTAAAAAGGTGCCGCTAGACTCAAGCTTTGTCCTACTGCTTCAGAGCAACACGGTTGCCCACCTGGCTCAATCGCGAATGGCCCAGGCTGGCCCTCATCGTATCGGAAGCTAAGCAGGCACCAACCTGGTTAGTCCTTGGATGGGAGGCCACCAAGGAAGTCCAGGGTTGCTACGCAGAGGCAGGCAACGGCAAACGACGTCTCTTGCCTTGAAAGCCCTCTGGGGTCACCATGAGTTAGCTGCAACTTGGCAGCCCCCCCCCAAAAAAAAGACCGGAGAAATGTGTGCACCCCCCACCCTGTGCACCAATTTAAAATTAATACCTAGTAGGGTTAACACAGCAAACTACCATCTACTTCTCTCCGCCTTTGGTCTTTTTTGCTGTTGTTCAGTGGCGCAGTCAAGTCCGACTCTCCGCGACCACATGTTCGTTGCATCGACAGCACACACTCATCCTTGCCGTCCCCTTCTTTGGTTACCTTCAGTCTTTCCCAGAATCAGGGTCTTCTCCAGTGAGTGGCCAAAGCGTTTGAGCTTCAGCCTGTTATCTGCAGGGTGTCAAGCACCGGCTCCCCAGGGCTGTCATCTGTCCTGCAAGTCACTGGTGCGAGGGGGGGTGGCAAGCAGGCCGATATTGTCTCTGTCAGGCCTTCCCCTCAGCTCCCACTTCTGTGGGAAATGCAGGAAGTGAGAATTGGGGGGTGCATGGAATCAGAGGGACCCCCCCAGCTAAGACCCCGACATCCAGGTCACCTGGGGGGCCACTCACTCAGCCTGGACCCCCTCACAGGGTTGTTGGTGGAGGAAAAAGTCCAGTGTGCCTCCTTGAGATCCTTAAGAGGAAGGATGGGGAGAGAGATGGAGTAGATCAAGGCCGGCATGACTCATGGCGACTCTTCAGGCAGCTGGAAATGTAGATGGAGCAGATCTATTCTCTCTTGCTCCGGATTGCAAGACTAGATCTAATGGGTGGAAATTACAAGGGAGTCGATGCTGGCTAAATATCAGGAGAAACTTCCTAACTGTAAGAGTGGTTGAGCAGTGGAACAGACTGCCTAGGGAGGCTCTGCTGGACATTTTTCAAGCAGAGGCTGTACAACCATCTTTCGGGTATGTTGCAGGGCTATCTTTCGGCTGTGCTGCAGTGTGTGCAGGGGGGTTGGACTAAATGACCTGCAAGGTCCCTTCCAACTCTTAACATTCCATGTTCCTGTGAAACACAGCAAGATGGATTGTAACCATGCTTGGCTGCTGAGGTGGGGTACGGGGGGAGGGTTCCTGAAAAAGATACCCCCCACCCGAGTGATACCAACCCCTTGGGAAAAATCTAGTCTCGCATGATTAAATACATGTATTGGGGCTTCTGTGGATTCCCCAGTAAATCAGTTGCGGGGTTCGCCTGTGTCATTTAGAGCTTGTACCTCCGGTACACCTGGCATTAGGTTTTATAGTGCACATGATACGCCCCAGGCCCCACAAGTGACTTATGTCAGATCGGGACCACATAAAAAATTATTTCAACACCTCTACGGGAAAGATTCAGGCAGACAGTCATGTTCGTCTGAAGTAGCAGAACAAAGTTAAGAGTCCAGTGGCGTCTTTTAAGACCCACAATAAGTCTTATTCAAGGCGCACGCACACAAAACCTCATACCTTGAATATAACTTTGTTGGTCTTAAAGGTGCCACTGGACTCTGTTCTGCCTCGAAGGGATGTTTGCCCCCATCTGATCCAAGTGCTGGCTTCGGTATTTGCCAGAGTCTCTGTTCATATTTTGCTTTCCTCTTCCATATGGAGTGCCTCGAGAATCCAGTAGACTCCTGCACAATTGAATCTGCAGTGCTGGTTCAGCATTTCACACAGGATGCTTGCAAGAGAAATGCCTCACGATCATGGCTCAGGAGGACCACTGTTCCCTCTAAGCTGAGTTAGTGTGAGCTAGCTCACAAACTTCTAGCCTCCAGCTCACACTTCTGTCTTTGCTCAGGAAGGAGGGCTCCAGAGCAAACTAAAGCGATGCGGTAGCCAAATCGCTCGCTCACACCTTTATTGCCAGTAACCCACAAAGCAGAAGTTTTGCTCACAAGACTCCACGGCTTAGAGGGAGCCTTGCTCAGGACACTTTTCCACCAAAAGCTCTTATTTATTTATTTAGATTTATACCCCGCCCTCCCCGCAAGCGGGCTCAACATTCTGTCTGATGATGAAGAGCAGCGGGTTTTTATACCCTGCTTTCCCCAAAGGATTCTCAGAGCTGCTTACAATCACCTTTCCCTTCCTCTTCAGAACTCAAAAACTCATTTGGGTTGGTCTTAACAAAAGGTATTACGGGACCAGATGCGTTTGAAATGCCTGGGTGGATAGCTGGCATTAATTTTACTACCCCCCCCACACACACACACACACAAGGACTTGACAGTTTCAGGAATCACACTGGGTCATTTATAGTTTTTTATTTCCCATACAAAAACACATTAGGTGGTTGCCACGGCAGCCGCCTGGGTCCTCTGCACAGCGACTCTGGCGGCGTGGGTCTTGGCCAGATGGTCGGTGAACTCCTGCGGAAGCGGCAGAAAAGAATGGTGAGCGTTCTCCACTACTGGCGGCCTGTCCTCACGCGCGCACACAGCCTGAAAACTCTAGCTAACCCCTGTACAGCTGTGCACTATTTACAGAGAAAGGCGCAAAGCAGATTCACAGACCAAATCAGCACGAAAAGGAGCTTTAAAATCACAGGGGGAGATGATAACCTTTGCTCCTAATAAGCCCTCCGCCCTTCCCTTCCGAGCCCAAGGGGACGTATGTGCTACTTTCCTCCCCTGTCTTATAACCGGTGAGCAGCTCGCCCAAATTGCCAACCTCCAGGTGGGGGCTGGAGATCTCCTGGGATTAAAACTGATCTCTGAGCAATGAGAGTTCAGTCCCCCTGGAAAGAATGGCTGCTTTTGGAAGGTGGACTCTGTGGCATTTTATACCCCAGTGAAGCCCCTCCCCTCCCCAAACCCCACCCTCCTCGGGCTCCACCCCCAAAATCTCCAGGCATTTCCCATATCTAGTGAGCTTCACGGCCAAGGGGGGAAAGTGAACTTAGGCCCCGGTCACACAGGCCAGATATCGCCGGGGGGTGGGGTGGCTAATTGCCCCGGCCCAGTTTGATGTGCAATTACGTGATCAGACGCGCTGGCGGCACACCACGGGTCCTTCCCTCGGCGCCGGCGGGTAAGCGAGGACCGGAGGGGAATGCAGCGTTCCGGCACGATCACAGCACGGCAGTGTTCCCTCTAAGCTGAGTTAGTGTGAGCGAGCTCACAGTTTTTTAGCCTCCAGCTCACACATTTTTGTCTCAGCTCAGGAAGGAGGGCTCCAGAGCAAACTAATTTATGCAGCAACCAAATCGCTCACTCACAACTTTTATGCCAGTAGCTCACAAAGTAGAATTTTTGCTCACAAGCCTCCCCAGCTTAGAGGGAACATTGCAAACGTTTACTAGTACCTTGGAGGTACTAGTTTTTTAAGGTGCGTTGTCGGCGGTAAGCCACCGGCGCGCTCCACTTCCCAGATGTTAGGGTGTGATCGCGCCCGGATAATCCACCCACCACCCGTGCCTCTCCCGCGGCAACTTTGCCGTGTGACCGGGGCCGTAGCTCTTCTTCCTAGCTCAACAGCACACCCTAAGCCCTTGAGAGAGGGGATAGCCCCAAATGATAAGGCTCCCTCCCTGCACCAGGTCTCTGCCCCCCCCCCCAACCGATATTTCTTTCGCTTCTTTACCTGGTAGGGAGACTTGGTGAACACGGTCTCCTTCCAAAGGTCAGGGGTCAGGTAACTGTAGGTCTTGGAGATGGCATCAAAGGTGGCCTTTGCTAGGGAAAGGCGAACAGAAGAACCATCACAACCACACACACGTGCCTGCCTCCTGCCCTAAAGCGCACGTCCGGCTACAGACGCGTGTTGCTAAATGTCGGCTCTCAAAAGGAACAGGGAGACCACTTGCCGGGCCTCACTGCCGTGCATTCGGCAAGCCGGTTTTGCTTTCTCTCTCGAATACGACGGTTGCCCCACCGAGGCCAGGAGCAACCGGGCAGAGCGGAGAGAGTTTTCAACGGAACGTATCTGTGTGAGACAGGATGCAGCTGCAACCAGGGCAGATTTTTCGTTAACTGCCTAACGAACCCTTTTGACACCTTACTTTTTGCCAGCCTGTGTCGCATAACCCACAGACTGCTTTGCTCAGTGCAGTTTCAGAGAAAAAAAAACGGGATGGAAAGGAAAGGGAAAGTCAAATGGCTGGAGGCAGGGGCCCCGAACTTAAAAAAAAACCCTAAGGGTGGTAAAGCACTGTTGACTTTGGAGCCAGGACAAACTGAAGCCCCATCAGTGCGCAAGAACTTCCAATTCTTCACTGCAAGCGTCAGTGTTTCAGCGTCTAGCACATTCTTAGCTCAAAGACTTAAATCCCCCGCCCTCAGTACAGCATCTAAGTCCCCGAGATCATGTGACGGTTCACAAGCCAGCGCTGAGGAATCCAGACGGCCCTTTTATGATTCAAGACGCACACATTTCGAGTGGACACACTGGTGCAGAGCCCACCACACACCATGGCTCCTAATACTGAAGGGATCCTGGTTTTCTTTAAGACTAGGGAAAATATCCATGACCATGGGAACCACATTTGGGGATCTTTTCCCCTCTAAGCTTCCTTAAGTCTATCTCGACTGTCCTATGGGCAGGCTCTCTCAGGGTGTGACAGGCAAAGAGAAGCAAGAAAGGAACTACTTTCTTTCACATGAAGACAGCACAAATGCTCTTTAAGCATTTGAACGGCTGTCGCTTAGAGGAGGGCAGGGAGCTGTTCCTGTTGGCAGCAGAGGACAGGACTCGCAAGAATGGGTTTCAATTAAGGGCGGGAAGGTACCGGCTGGATATTGGGGGGAAACTTTTTGACAGTGAGAGTTGTGCAAGAGTGGAATCAGCTGCCCGGGGAGGTGGTGAGCTCCCCCTCGCTGGCAGTCTTCAAGCAGTGGCTGGACAAACACTCGTCAGGTATGCTCTAGGCCAGTGATGGCGAACCTTTTAGAGACCCGAGTGCCCAAACTGCGACCCAAAACCCACTTATTTATCGCAAAGTGCCAACACGGCAATTTAACCTGAATACTGAGGTTTTACTTTAGAAAAAACAACTCATACATTAACTTAAGATGATCCAAACAAAGTAAGGAAAGCAATCCCAAATGCTTTCATTTACTTAAAATTATCTGGCGGAGAATTCGACACTTTTAACGATGGTCTGGGCCTGGCTGGGGCGATGGCACGCGTGCCCACAGAGAGGGCTCTGAGTGCCACCTCTGGCACCCGGGCCATAGGTTCGCCACTACTGCTCTACACTGATCCTGCACTGAGCAGGGGGGGTTGGACTACTTGGCCTGTACGGCCCTTTCCAACTCCGGGATTCTAGGATTCTATAAGCAGCGGCTGGACAAACCCTGGCTTGCCAGGGGTGCTCGAGGCTGATCCTGCATTGAGCAGGGGGTTGGACTAGATGACCTCTATGGACCCCGTCAAACTCTGGGATTCTGGGATTCTATCTGAGATGTTGTTGCCGTTATTCCTGGCACTGCAGACCCTTCCTCAAATCCTACAGAGTCCCGCTCTGGCTCCAAGCGCGGTAACTTACCAAAGTTGCCCAGGGTAGCTGTGCAGCCCCTGGCGGAGGTATAGCAGTCATCAATCCCGGCCATCATCAGCAGTTTCTTGGGAACCGGGGCAGACACGATCCCAGTCCCACGTGGCGCAGGGATGAGGCGCACCAGGACTGACCCGCAGCGGCCCGTCACCTAAACAGAAACCCGCTCTCAGAGGCTGGGCGACTCACGACAGACCCTCGTCTCCACGCCTGCTTTAGAGACCCGCCCGCTGGTGCCTCAGAACCGTGGCGTTTACCTTGCACGGCACGGTGTGGGGCTTGCCGATCTTGTTGCCCCAATAGCCACGCCTCACCGGCACGATGGACAGCTTCGCCAAGATGATGGCCCCGCGGATTGCGGTGGCGACTTCCTTGGAGCATTTGACCCCGAGGCCAACGTGGCCGTTGTAGTCACCGATGGCAACAAAAGCCTAAAAGGAAGGAAGGAAGAGGAATTAGGCGGTGGCTCAAGTGGTTAAGACGCTGAACTGCAGGCTGTGGAAGGTCGTTAGTTCAGAAGTTCGAGACCCGAGTGTGCCGCACGACGGAGTGAGCTCCCGTCTCTAGTTGCAGCTCCTGCCCACCTAGCAGTTCGAAAGCAAGAAATTGCAAGTAGATAAATAGGGACCATTTGGGTGGGAAGGGAACAGCGTTCCGTGCGCCTCGGTGTTTAGTCATGCCGGCCACATGACCACGGAAACTCTTTGGACAGCGCTGGCTCTTCGCCTTTGAAACGGAGATGAGCACCGCAACCCTAGAGTCGGATTCAACTGGCTTTCGAGCAAGGGAACCTTTACCTTTTTAACATGCAAAGGAACCTTTAGCAAACTTGAGTGAGCTTTACTAGCCACATAGGCAGCATCCAAGCCCAAACCTATACTGCTCCCCAATGTTCCCTCTAAGCTGTGGAGTCTTGTGAGCAAAAATTCTACTTCGTGAGCTGCTGGCATTAAAGTTGTGAGCGAGCGATTTGGCTGCTGCATAAATCAGTTTACTCTGGAGCCATCCCTTCCTGAGCTAAGACAAAAATGTGTGAGCCGGAGGCTAAAAATCTGTGAGCTGGCTCACACCAACTCAGCTTAGAGGGAACTATGCTGCTCCCATAACGTGGGCAGAAGTGGAACAGCCTCGATTGAGACACCTCGCTCCCAGAACAAAAAGCCATACATTCCCGTAAGAGCAGGGACTGAAAGGTCCTGTGACCTAATGGTTAGAGCACAGTAAGTGTGCTAGATAGGTCAAGAGGCCTGTAAGAGTGCGACAGGGCTGGGAATGGATTGTGGCTCACTGGCAGAGCATCGGCTTCGTTTCCAGACGGTCCCAGGATCAATCCCCAGCATGCCAGTTCAAGGTGGTTCAAGGTGGGTGGCTGTGTTAGCCTGCCTATAGCAGTAGAGAAGAGCAAGAGTCCAGTGGCACCTTAAAGACTCACAACATTTGTGGAAGGGGATGAACTTTTGAAGAGAAGACTCTCGAGAGTCCCTTGGACTGCAAGGAGAACAAATCAGTCAATCCTAAAAGAAATCAATCCTGACTGTTCCCTGGAAGGCCAGATAATGAAACTGAAGCTCAAATACTTTGGCCACCAAATGAGAAGGGAGCCCTCACTGGAGAAGACCCTGATGCTGGGAAAGATTAAAGGTCAAAGAAGACGGGGACGGCAAAAGATGAGATGGTTAGACAGTGTCATAGATGCAACGAACATGAAGTTGAGCCAACTTCAGAGGACAGCGGAAGACCGGAAGGCCTGGCGTGATCTGGTCCATGGGGTCGCAAAGAGTCCGACTCGACTGTGCGACTGAACAACAAAATGAACTTTTGTGAGTCACTGCTCACCTCTTCAAATACCCAAGTTTCTTCATAAGGCTAATGGGTTTCAATTCTGCATGGCTCAATGTGGTACCTTCCTGGGAGACAGATCACGATGGGTAGCCGTGTTAGTCTGTCAGCAGCAGTAGAAAAGAGCAGGAGTCCAGGAGTCCCTAAGACACTAACAAAATTTCTGGCAAGCTTTCATCGAGCCATTGCTCACTGCTCAGTGACCGGCGAAAGCGCCTCCCCTGCCCACAAATTCTGTCAGTCTTTAAGGAGTTGCTGGACTCTTGCTCATCTCTACTGCTACGGACAGGCTAACGCGGTCGCCCATCTTGAATCAACTTTAACTGGAACGCTGGGGATTGATCCTGGGACCTTCTGGAAATGAAGTTTTGGGGAAGAGACTTTGGGGAAGCCCTGCCAGACAGACGAGTCAACACAGACTAGACGAGACCACCTCTGTATGAAATAGCTTCGCATTCAGGGGCTCCCATAAGTAAAATTATAAGCTGCTGCCATCTTACGTCACTAACTGCCCCGGGGGTCGCCGGCAGTTAAGGAGCAACCCCCGGCTGAAGCTTTCTCGAAGTTGCAATCTCCCCACTTGGAAGTCCAGTGGAAATGCACACACTTAACACAGCAGTGATGGCGAACCTTTTAGAGACCGAGTGCCCAAACTGCGACCCAAAACCCACTTATTTATCGCAAAGTGCCAACACGGCAATTTAACCTGAATAATGAGGTTTTACTTTAGAAAAACAACTCATACATTAACTTAAGATGATCCAAACAAAGTAAGGAAAGCAATCCCAAATGCTTTCATTTACTTAAAATTATCTGGCGGAGAATTCGACACTTTTAACGATGGTCTGGGCCTGGCTGGGGCGATGGCACGCGTGCCCACAGAGAGGGCTCTGAGTGCCACCTCTGGCACCCGTGCCATAGGTTCGCCACCACTGCACTAACAGCAAGCCATTTTGGACTGCGCCTCTTCCAATACAAGAGCACACCTCACAGGCCTGCAGAGGCATGGAGATGGAGGTTGCCCAGCGACAGGCCGGGGCAGAGCCAGAATGAAGGGATGCGGAAAAGAGTACCTTGAACCTGGTGCGCTGCCCGGCCCGGGTCTGCTTCTGGACAGGCATGATCTTCAGGACTTCGTCCTTCAGCGAAGTGCCCAAGAAAAAGTCAATGATTTCAGACTCCTGCAAGACCAAGGCGAGACGGTCAGCCACCGCAGCTCCCCCGCTCAAACCCCATTTGGGTTTTTAGAGCCGACTGGTACTGTCACAATAATGGGAGGCGGCGCAAAGCCCCACTGAGGGCCTGCAGCTGTACCTTGATCGGGAGGGAGAAGAGGTAGATCTCTTCCAGCGACTTGATTTTCATATCCTTGACCAGGCGGCCGAGCTTGGTGACTGGAATCCACTGCGGAAAGGAAACCAACCGGTTAAAGCTGTTCTAAAATTGGACGATACCCCGGCCCTTACCCACTGGCAAAAAGCACTGCTGGCCAATCTATACTGTCAGAAGGAAGAAGAGGAGACCGGGTTTATACCCCGCCCCTTCACTATACCAAAGGAGTCTCAGAGCAGCTTACAAACTCCTTTCCCTTCCCCTCCCCACAACAGACACCCTGGGAGGTAGGCGTGGCCGAGAGAGCTCTTTCAAGGACTGCCCTTGAGAGTACAGCTCTTGTCAGAACTATGGCTTGCCCAAGGTCATCCAGCAGGTGCAAGTGGAGGAGTGGGGAATCAAACCCGGTTCTCCGAGATTAGAATCCGTGCACTTAACGACTACACCAAACACACATAGTGGTGCATGTTGGAGTGCCGTTTCTACATTGTTCAACCAGATAAAACAATAGCTGTCGCCTATGCGCGTCCTCCCTTTTTTAAACCACAGGAGAGTGTTTGAAGACAGCATCCTTCTACCCAAGATAGCCTCAAAGGCCATTATTGGGTAAGGTTTTTACAGCCTTTACTACACTAGCCTATATCTAGGATTACACATCTCCTGCTATAGTATCATATACTGCAGAATCCCAGACTGGCATGACATCACTACCGGATTCACACCAGAAACGATGTCACACTGTTAATGCAACAGGGTCCACCATTTTACTGCCCCCCCCCACTTTCAAGCCAGGTGCCACCAACTGGCAACCCTTCCTGTATATCTCTATCCTCCTAAAAACCAGAGGACATTTAAAAAAAAGATATTAATCAATGACAGACTACAGTTCTCCCTTTCTCACAAGACAAGAACTCGTGGGCACTCCATGAAATTGCTGAGCGGTCGGGTTAGAACGGATAAAAGGAAGTCCTTCTTCACCCAAAGAGTGATTAACACATGGAATTCACTGCCACAGGAATTGGTGGCAGCTACAAGCATGGACGGCTTCAAAAGGGAATTAGATAGGCATATGGAGCAGAGGTTTATCAGTGGCTCTTAGCCACAAGGTATAGATAGGGGCTCTGGGGCAAGTGATGCTCTGTCTTCTTGGTGCTTGGGGGGCCAACAGTCGGAGGGCTTCTATGTTCTGGCCCCACTGGTGGACCTCCTGATGTCACCTGGTATTTCTGGCCACTGTGTGACACAGAGTGTTGGACTGGATGGGCCATCGGCCTGATCCAACATTGATGTCTCTTATGTTCTTACAGTGAACAATACCAGGGATCAGTCTGGATTCAAGACCTGCTGTTAGCTAATCCTAGTCTTGGTTTTCTCAGTTGTCAAGTGGGAATAGCTTAATATGTAAAGCTGTTCAGTAGGCGGCCCCTAGAATAAATCTAGCAAGGCAAGACTTTTAGCAAGACTCACGGATCCCAGGGAACCGGGACTCAGACCCAAAGGAAACAGAGACCGAGAGCACCCAACTTACTTCTTTGTCTTCGGCTTTTCCACGGGCTCCACGGCCCCGCCCACGTCCTCTTCCACGGCCCCGCCCACGTCCTCGTGGGCCACTGCCAAAGCCTCCTCGGAAGCCACCCCTGGCAGCTGCTGCTGCTCCTCCTCCTCCTCCACCACCACCACCAGCGGCTCCTCCTGCCCCTCCCGCTGCACCGGCGTCGTCCGCCATTTGCTGTGGGGGGGAGGGAGAAGTAAACTGTGAGTGATGCTTTAGCACCATTACAGCTGTCAAAAGTGGTACCCAACACACCACACTCAATTCCAAGAACAGCTGGAGTTTTTTGTGGGTTTTTTTTGAGATTTTGAAGTCATTTCAGTACGCAAAGTCATATTTAAGGAATGACGATTGAGATGCTGGGAGATGCCAGTCCCAGCTTGAGTGAAAAAAATGATCTGAATTTTTAGGTATAAGAAGAGATTGGATTTATAACCCGCCCTTCACTTGGAGTCTCAGAGCAGTTTACAAGCTCATTTCCCTTCCCCTCCCCACAACAGGTACCCTGTGAGGTGGGTGGGGCTGAGAGAGCTCTGACACAAAGGGCTCTTATTCAAGGACAGCTGTGCCAGAGCTTGTGACTGACCCAAGGTCACATCAGCAGGTGCAAGTGGAGGAGTGGGGAATCAAACCCAGTTCTCCCAGATTAGAGTCCGCGCACTTAACCACTACACCAAACTGGCACAGAATGTTTAAGGGAACTTGAGTTCTCTTCTACTCTTCACTACCAACCAGACTGATTGACTTATAAAGTTTGTATCCCAACTTTCTGCCCTTAAAAAGGGCACGCAAATGGGAGACAACCCTGAATGTAAGGCAATTCCCCCCCCCTTAATGTTGTGCACAAAAGAGATTATTATTGGGCCTAACTGAAACCTGCATGCAAACACAAAGCATCCCCACTTCTTTTGAGAGCATGGGGGGGGGTGGGGGGAGACCGTCTTCGTGTGACTTTTTGGGTAAATGCTTTGCCAATTCTCTTAAAAACACTCCAGGAGACATACACATTATTCTGTTTTCTAGTTAATCACCATAGTCATTTGGGGGGGGGGGGATTTGAATTCAGGGATCCTCATTTCTATGGGGCTCCTTCCTCCCCAAACCTTATGGTTCATAACCCCCCCCAAACTGTAGAAAGCAAAGGGAGAAATAAACTCATCTCCAAGCCTCTAGAGTCTTTCAATCATCCCCCCCCCCCGCAGAGGAACCCCTATTCCTCTTAAGGTTTGCTAGTTTCCCTGCAACAGTTAGGTTTCCCAACCTCCAGGTTCCAACTGGAGATATCCCAGGACTACAGGCAATCAAGATTACTTTCCCCTGGGAAAAAAGACCATTTAGGAAGGTGGGCTCTACGGCATTAGACCACACTGACATCCCTCCCCCCCAGCTGCAACCTTTACAGACTACCCCTCCAAAATATCCAGGAATCTCCCGACCCAGAGCTGGCAACCCTTTCAATAAACCTAGCGGCACAACTGAAAGAGACAAAAGACCCAGGCGACACCATTCCAAGCTGCGGGGGGGGGATGCTGCTTGCTGCACTCCAGTGATAGACAGAAGCGCGTTACTGAGTCGATGAGAAAACTAAGCAAGCCCTTCTCTCCTGGCAGGCTACCTTTCTAATTGCAGGGAATCCAAGCGGCTGCATTGGCGAGGGGAGCCCCCTCACATGCCAACTTCCCCCCCTACATTCAAAAAATGGAACAGCCCGGATAGGCCTCCATGGCCGCCTATCGTAACATCGGGCCTGCAGCCGGTACCCGCTCCGTTCGATTCAGGCGCGGAGCCCACGGAAAATAGCCCGCCCGCCAGAAGCCCAGAGCCGCCCTCCACCCCCCGAGGCCGGCCTCAGCCGTCAGAACGCCCCGCCACCCGACCGATGGCGACCGATTCCGTCCCCATGAGCCCCTCACTTACGTGTTCGATAGACTAGAAGGCCGCAAGGCCGCGGCGAGGACTATTTATTCCACGCGAGACGTCTCGCGAGATCTCCCTGACGTCTGCGGGATGTTACGCGCGAGGCCGATGGCTCCCCCTGCTGCCGAGACCGAGCTAACGCGCAGGCGTAGAACAACATGCTTCTGCAACGTGCTTGTGTTGGGGAGCCCCGAAGCGAGCATGAATCAAAACCAACCCAATAAAAAGTGGGGGGGGTTTCGCCGCTGGGAGAGCGGGTGGTGGTGACATGGCGCTGGCGAGCCCCCTGGTGCGCTTCAAAACAAAGTGAGGAAAACGGGGTGGGAATAAAGATGGGGGTTTGCTATGGAAACCGCTTCTTGTTGCCGCGGTAGGAGGGGGACGGGTAGGAGGGGATTTCCGTGTGCATGCTGCTGGCTTTTAGTTGCAAGCCGGTCGAGGACGGGGCTCCTCTGAGCATGTGCAGAGTGCCTTCTCCTTACCTGTCAGGTGTATTCAGGTGGACAGCCGTGTTGGTCTGGAGCAGTCGAACAAACCTTGAGTCCAGTGGCACCTTTTAAGTCCAACAAAGTTTAATTCTGGGTATGAGCTTCTGTGTGCATGCCCACTTCTGAAGACCAACCCTAGAGTCCTGCAAAGTGTAATTCTGGGTATGAGCTTCTGTGTGCATGCCCACTTCTGAAGACCAACCCTAGAGTCCTGCAAAGTGTAATTCTGGGTATGAGCTTCTGTGTGCATGCCCACTTCTGAAGACCAACCCTAGAGTCCTGCAAAGTGTAATTCTGGGTATGAGCTTCTGTGTGCATGCCCACTTCTGAAGACCAACCCTAGAGTCCTGCAAAGTGTAATTCTGGGTATGAGCTTCTGTGTGCATGCCCACTTCTGAAGACCAACCCTAGAGTCCTGCAAAGTGTAATTCTGGGTATGAGCTTCTGTGTGCATGCCCACTTCTGAAGACCAACCCTAGAGTCCTGCAAAGTGTAATTCTGGGTATGAGCTTCTGTGTGCATGCCCACTTCTGAAGACCAACCCTAGAGTCCTGCAAAGTGTAATTCTGGGTATGAGCTTCTGTGTGCATGCCCACTTCTGAAGACCAACCCTAGAGTCCTGCAAAGTGTAATTCTGGGTATGAGCTTCTGTGTGCATGCCCACTTCTGAAGACCAACCCTAGAGTCCTGCAAAGTGTAATTCTGGGTATGAGCTTCTGTGTGCATGCCCACTTCTGAAGACCAACCCTAGAGTCCTGCAAAGTGTAATTCTGGGTATGAGCTTCTGTGTGCATGCCCACTTCTGAAGACCAACCCTAGAGTCCTGCAAAGTGTAATTCTGGGTATGAGCTTCCGTGTGCATGCCTACTGCTCAAGACCAACCTTTAAGTCCAGCAAAGTTTACCTGCTACTGTTGATTTGAAACTAAATCTTAAGATCCTTGCAATCCATTGAGAGGGAAATTGCCCATTTTTTGCAAGGGAGCTGGGTGGAATTCTTTGCAATAATTTGCACACACCCGTCTTCCCCCCGCATGCCTTGCCCTTTATTGCTAATCAGTACGTTAGAACTGGGTCTGGCTCCACCTTTTGGGGCAGTCATTTTAGGGCGGCGCTCACCACCCCCTCTCAGAATTCCAAAAGCACTTGCAGGCTCAAAATGGGTCGAGGACCCGTGGGTTACACTCTGATAACCCCCCATTGCCTGTTGTGGGGTATTCAGTTTGGTGTGGTTAAGTGCGCGGACTCTAATCTGGGAGAACCAGGTTTGATTCCCCACTCCTCTGGTTGCAGCTGCTGGATGACCTTGGGCAAGCCATAGTTCTGTCTGAGCTGTCCTTCAAAGGGCCAGTTCTTGAAAGAGCTCTCTCAGCCCCACCTGCCTCACAAGGGTGTCTGTTGTGGGGAGGGGAAGGGAAAGGAGTTTGTGGGGGCCACTCTGAGTGAAGGGTGAGGTATACATCCAATCCCTTCTTCTTCATAGAAGACTCCACCACCACCCACCCCTCCCAGCTTTTCTCTTCTTAGGGATCCTGTGCAACGGCTGTGGTCATTGCAACATGAGCACATAGAGTAGCACTGTCCTCTGCTGGGTCTATGAGCTGCTCCAAAGCAGACACAGTAATGACAAATACACTGTAATAAAACACAAAAATATATAACATAAGTTATGTATTAATAAAAGATCCAAATGATGTGAAATGATGTGATACATAGAATAACATAACAATCTCATAAGAAATATTAAAGAATGGTTGAACAAAAGAAATATTAAAGAATGGTTGAACAAAAAGGATCCAGAGGAGTCCCAACAAAATCAGTCCAAAAGGATCCAAAAAGTCAGAAGTCCAGGTCAGAAATCACATGAGGATTCCAGATACGTGAGCCTCGTTTCGGCACACTTTGTCACTGGAACTGCCACCAGTGTTCCCTCTAAGCTGAGTTAGTGTGAGCTAATGTCAGGGGGTGTGGCATATGCTAATGAGTTCCCCTAGCTCTTTTTCTACGAAATGACCCCGAAGTTGGGCTTGTCAGGAGCGAGGTTTGGCACACATTCCTTTCGGATCGGGGCGGCATCTACTGCTGCAGCCATGGGTTACTTTTCCCCGGACATTCAGCGGCTGGGTAGGTGGGGCTCCGCTGCCTATAAGTCTTATGTGCGCCCCTTTCCTTCCTCTTAGGGTATACACGGTCGTTTCCCTCTGTAGGCGCCCCTGTTCCCTCTTCATGGTTTTCTTTTTCTTTGGATTAATCTGTTGTTTCCCTCTTAGGTTGTTTAGGGGCCGTCGAGAGGAAGCGGGTTCTCATCTGTGGCCACAGCCTTGTCTTTTGGGCAGCACATCGGGCAAAGAGAACTTCGTTTGGATCTCAGCTGGGACTTAGTCAATGGGCCACCATTGAATGGCAGGGGCGCCGTGGACTTCACTGGGCGGGCCTCTGTCTTTTGTTGTTTCAGGGGCCCACGCGCCTTCCCCCCCTCCCCCCGGACGTGTTGGTGGTGCACCTGGGAGGTAATGACCTAGGGTTGGTCAAGCATAAAGCCTTGACTCTCCAGCCTATGGACGATTTCCAGGTCATCCGGGCACGTCGGCCGGGGGGTTGTACAGTATGGTCTGCGATGATGATTCCCAGGAGGGTCTGGCGTAACGTCATGAGCCCAGGGGGTGGGTTGATCGGGCCCGCCGGAAGGCCAACGGGGATATTAAGGAAGTTCTGGATGCGGGGTTGGGCCGCTTTCTGGCCCATCCGCACATTCGTCCCAAACGCACGGAACTTTATAGCCCAGATGGGGTACACCGCTCTGAGGAAGGGGAATGACCTTTTTTTTTTGGAGGACTTACGGCAAGGGCTGCGGGAGCCGTTAAGCCTCTCGGTGGGGGCATCGGCCTAAACTGAGGCTTGACCTCGGCTGTGGCAGGATTGGGGCTGATAACTGAGATGCGGCTAAGGGGAGCACCAATTCATTACTAAGGAGGCGAGAGGAGTTTGGCCAGATTAGCCTTTGGGTTGGGCGACATGGGGAAAAGATGGCAAACTGCCTTGGGGGACTGCATGGATCGATGGGCCGCTTAAGTTCTACGACTTGGGGCTGGCTCTCCAGGGCATGTCTTTCGTCGTGCCCGCCGGCAGGGAGCCACACAGGTTGGCTGAAGCTGGGGGTGGGTGGCTCCGCGTCCTACGACCGGGGAAGGGTCAACGCCGACCCCTGGCCCGGATCGTGCTGCTTCACATATTTGCCCTTGGCGTTGTTTTCAACTGTGAATTTAATAAAGTGGCCCATAGTCCATCCCACTTTCTGTGTCTGACTCTTTATTCCGAGTATGGGGGCAAAAGAAGAGCTGCGGTGGCTCAGGTGGTTAAGACACTGAACTGCAGGCTGTAGAAGGTCGGTAGTTCAGCAGTTCGAGACCCGGGTTGCCGCATGACGGAGTGATGCGGGGGAAGGCCTCGGGGGAAGGCCTCGGCCTCTCTGCCCTTTTGCTCGCCCTCCAGAGGAACTGGTTGGCCCCTGTGTGAGACAGGAGGCTGGACTGGATGGACCCTCACTGGTCTGATCCAGCAGGGCTCTTCTGATGTTCTTCTCAGGGGAAGGCCTCGGCCTCTCTGCCCTGTTGTTGGCCCTCCAGAGGGACTTGTTGGCTCCTGTGCGAGACAGGATGCTGGACTAGATGGACCCTCACTGGTCTGATCAAGCAGGGCTCTTCTGATGGTCTTAATATTGGGGGAAGGCCTCGGCCTCTCTGCCCTTTTGCTCGCCCTCCAGAGGAACTGGTTGGCCCCTGTGTGAGACGGGAGGCTGGACTAGGGGGACCCTCACTGGTCTGAAGCTGTGGACAATAAAAAGACCGCGTGCATGAAGACCTTAGACAGCCACGAGGACGGAGTCTGGAGCCTCCACGCCAACAGGCAGGACGACACGGTGGTGACCGGTTCCAGTGATTCTTGCATCGTGCTGTGGAAGGTATGGGATCTGAGGGGGTCTGGCCTAGCTCGCTCGTGACCAGACTTGCCTGGGTAAATGATTGGGGACTGTGTGGTCTACCGTGCTGTGTATAGTTACTGTAAGTTGGAGCCTGTTACAGTATTTCTGCACTGCTCAATGTGCCTTGTGAATATGTATGCTGTGCTCTGGTTCTTTTTGGTGGTTCCAGACTTCTAAAATCCTAATGCACTGGTTATTTAATGTCCCCTTTTGTTGATTGAACTAACTATGTGTAATAGTGAGTAGGGAGGGGCCGTGGCTCAGTGGTAGAGCCTCTGCTTGGCATGCAGAAGGTCCCAGGTTCAATCCCCAGTAGCATCTCCAGTTAAGAAGGACCAGGCAGGAGGTGATGGGAAAGACCTCTGCCTGAGACCCTGGAGAGCTGTCAAGAGGGGCCGTGGCTCAGTGGCAGAGCTTCTGCTTGGCATGCAGGAGGTCCCAGGTTCAGTCCCCATCAGCATCTCCAGTTAAAAAGGACCAGGCAGGAGGTGATGGGAAAGACCTCCGCCTGAGACCCTGGAGAGCTGTCAAGAGGTGCTGTGGCTCAGTGGCAGAGCCTCTGCTTGGCATGCAGAAGGTCCCAGGTTCAGTCCCCATCAGCATCTCCAGTTAAAAAGGACCAGGCAGGAGGTGATGGGAAAGACCTCCGCCTGAGACCCTGGAGAGCTGTCAAGAGGTGCCGTGGCTCAGTGGCAGAGCCTCTGCTTGGCATGCAGAAGGTCCCAGGTTCAGTCCCCATCAGCATCTCCAGTTAAAAAGGACCAGGCAGGAGGTGATGGGAAAGACCTCCGCCTGAGACCCTGGAGAGCTGTCAAGAGGGGCCGTGGCTCAGTGGCAGAGCCTCTGCTTGGAATGCAGGAGGTCCCAGGTTCAGTCCCATCAGCATCTCCAGTTAAAAAGAGCCAGGCAGGAGGTGATGGGAAAGACCTCCGCCTGAGACCCTGGAGAGCTGTCAAGAGG
>NW_015168144.1:0-6368 GCF_001447785.1 Gekko japonicus | reverse complement strand
TTTCATTGCAGTACAGAAATCATATGAATTCATGAGGATCCGACCTTTGGATTCCTTTTTTTTCCTGTTCTGGTGCCACGAATCCGTGGGATCATGATTTCTATGGTGCAGGCTGTGGCCATGGTCATGATATGTGATTTGATGTTGTGTTTGGGTTGACCCATTGCAAAAACCCCAAGGATCCATGAGGATCCGTGCTCCAGAACCATGTTTTTGCAGAATGGTGTTGCCACGAAGTCGTGGATCTGTGATTTTTGTGGTGCAAACAGTGGACGTGGATGTGTTATGTGATTTGATGATGTGTTTGGGGTGACCCAGTTAAAAAATTTTGAGGATCCATGAGGATCCGTGCTTTGGAACCATGTTTTTGCAGTTTTGTGGTGCCACGAATTCGTGGGGGCATGATTTTTGTAGATTCCGTCCCCACGAACCCCTCACTCACGTGTTGGAGAGACTAAAAGCCCGCCAGCCCGCGGCGAGGGCTATTTATTCAGCGCCGGAAGTCTCGCGAGATCCGGGACTTCATGAGGCTCAGTGGTAGGGCGTCTCAACAAAGTTTGAGTCCAGCGGCACCTTTAAGGCCAACTTCCACCGCATTGTATAGGGTTGGTTCTGATTCATGCTCGCTCCGGGGCTCCCCAACGCAAGCATCGCGGCGAGGGCTATTTATTCAGCGCCGGAAGTCTCGCGAGATCCGGGACTTCATGAGGCTCAGTGGTAGGGCGTCTCAACAAAGTTTGAGTCCAGCGGCACCTTTAAGGCCAACTTCCACCGCATTGTATAGGGTTGGTTCTGATTCATGCTCGCTCCGGGGCTCCCCAACGCAAGCATGTCGCATAAGCAGCCTTTCTACGCCTGCGCCTTACCGCTGGGGAGCGATGGGCATTGCGCTCAACATCCAGCGAGCGCGAAGCGGATCTCGCGAGACCTCCGGCGCTGAATAAATAGCCCTCGCCGCGAGTTGGCGGGCTTTTAGACTCTCGAACACGTGAGTGAGGGGTTCGTGGGGGCGGAATCGGTCGCCGTCGGTTGGCTGGCGGCGCCTTCTGACGGCTGAGGCCGGCCTCGGGGGTGGAGGGCGGCTCTGGGCTTCCAGAGAGCGGGCTATTTCCCGTGGGCTCCGCGCCTGAATCTGACGGAGCGGGTGCCGACAGCAGGGCTAGATTTCACGATAGGCGGCCATGGAGGAAGCTTCTTCCGGGCTGTCCCATTTTTTGAATGTAGGGGGGGAGGTTGGCATGTGAGGGGACTCCCCTCGCCAATGTAGCCGCTTGGATTCCCTGCATTTAGAAAGGTAGCCTATCCGGGGGAAAGGGCTCGCTTAGTTCTCTCTTCGACTCAGTAACGAGCTTATTCTGCCCGTCACCGGAGTGCAGCAAACAACATCCCCCCCCCCCCGCAGCTTGGAGTGGTGTCGCCCGGGTCGTTTGTGTCTCTTAGCTGTGCTGCTGGTCCTGTTGAGGGTGTTGCCAGCTCCCGGTCGGGAGATTCCTGGAGGATTTTGGAAGTGGGAGTCTGGAAAGGATGAGGTTGGGGGGAAAGGACGTCAGTGTGGTATAACGCCGTAGAGGCCACCTTCCCAAATGGATTTTCCCCCTTAGGGAGAAGTGGTTTTGATTGCGTAGTCCGGGGATATCTCCAGCCACAAGCTGGAGGTTGGCAGCCCCTAGTTGTTGCGGGGAAACTGGCAAACTTTAGAGGAACGGGGTTCCTTTTGGGGGGGTGATTGAAAGCCTTTAGGCTTAGAGATGAGTTTATTTCTCCCATGGCTTTCGTACAGTTTGGGGGGTTCTGAACCACGAGCTTTGGGGAGAAAGAAGCCCCATAGATATGGGTGGGGAGTCCTCTGAATTCAAACCCCACCCGATTCACTGTGGTGATTAACTAGAAAGTTTTATTCAAGGTATAAGCTTTTGTGTGCACAAACATTTCTTCTTCAGGTATCTGCTTTGCCTGTAGAAGGTCTCCAGTTTGACTCTGGGCACCTCCTGTCCAAAGTGGCAGGGGGTGGGAAACGTCCCCACCTAAGAAACTGCTGCCAAACACAGGAGACAGTACTGACCCTAGCAGACTCAGGGTCTCTTTGGTGTGAGATTGTTTCATGTGGTCCTCCTATGGCTTGCTTTGAAGTAAGCACAACAGTGGTACTGCTTGCTTCTGTTTAAAGGAATGGGCTTAAATTAATGCAGTCCTTCTTACACAGTAGCTGTAGAACTGCCCTTGTGTACTTTCTCATTTTAATTCAACTTGATATTTCGGGGAGGAAATTCTGTTGGAACCTGTGCCACTGTTAAAATCCTGTCGCTTGCCTCATGGGGGGAATGAGATGAGAGGTAAGGGGATCGGGACCAATGCTCCCTCTGAGCCGTGGAGCCTTGTGAGCAAAATTTCTACTTTGTGAGCTACCGGCATTAAAGTTGTGAGCGAGCCATTTGGCTACTGCATAAATTTAGTTTGCTCTGGAGCCGTCCTTCCTGAGCTCAGACAAAAATGTGAGCTGGAGGCTACAAAACTGTGAGCTAGCTCACATTGACTCGGCTTAGAGGGAACACTGATCGGGACTACACTGGGCCTCCAGTTTTCTGTCTCCAGCACAGTGTGTTTTCGTTTGAATGCATTGGAAAAGCTGGATAACGTTTGTGGTTAAGACGCTGAACTGCAGGCTGCAGAAGGTCAGTAGTTCAGCAGTTCAAGACCTGGGTGCCGCAAGACAGGGTGAGCTCCTGACTCTAGTTCCAGCTCCTGCCAACCTAGCAGTTCGAAAGCAAGAAATTGCAAGTAGATAAATAGGGAGTCGGGACCACTCCGGTGGGAAGGTAACAGCGTTCCGTGCGCCTTGGTGTTTAGTCATGCCGGCCACATGACCACGGAAACGTCTTCGGACAGCGCTGGCTCCGGCTTTGAAACGGAGATGAGCACCGCAACCCTAGAGTCGGATTGGACTGGCTTTCGAGCAAGGGAACCTTTACTAAGTAAAGCTAACGTAGTTTTATTCCTAGATGCCGGGAAGATGCGTGGTACGTTACAGGCTGCATTGTGTGCTCTCAAACTGTTTCAAGGCACTGTCTGAAAATCATCGCTGGCCTCTTTTCAGTGGCCTTGGGTGAGATAACGGTGCCAAAAGCAAAGGGAGCATTAAGCTTATTGCCCTTGAGAACGGTCTCTGGGCAATAAAACCCATGCTCCTATATTTCCCCTAAGGGGAAGGAGTAGCTCAACTTGTAATATGGGCTGCACTCGTTGGCAGGAAATGAGACTAGGGCTTGGGAGGAGCCTTAAGTCTCCCAGTGAGAAAGGCAGGCTGCCAATTACTTAAATAAATAAAATCACGGAACTCGAGTTGCTGATGCTTCTGTTTCTGTTCCAGCATCACCGAAGAAGAAAGCAAATGGCGGCGCCAAGGCCCCTGGTGCGCTTCACAACCAAGTGAGGAAAGAGGGGCGGGGATAATGATGGGGGGGAGGTGGTTGCTATGGGAACCGCTTGATGCCGTGGGGGGGAGGGTGCATTCGTCATGGCGACGGGCTCATCGGGAGGGGGGAGATGTCCTGAGCTGCTGCTGGCTTGTGTTGGGAAGCCGGCCAAGGAGAGGGCGCCTCTGAGCATGTGCAGAGTGCCTTTCTTCTCCTCACCTGACAGTTGCATTCAGGCGGGCAGCCGCGTTGGTCTGAAGCAGCAGAACAAAGGTTTGAGTCCAGTGGCACCTTTAAGGCCTTTGGCCTGATCCAACGTTGGATTATCTTATGCTCTTATGATTCCAGCTTTGTCAAGTGCATTGTTATTCTCCATGGGACTCAGGCCGACGTGCTTGGTTCTCTCCTTTCTCTGTTTTTATCCTCACAACGTCTCTGTGAGGTGGACTAGGCTGAGGGTCGGGAGACACAGAGACTGAGCCAATGTTACGCTGTGGGTTTCAGGAATGAATAAAGATACTTCCTTCATATCGCAGCGGTAACTCTTTTTGAAGTAGGCTGAATTGGATGGGGAGAGAAAACTAAGCCATGTAATGCTGCCCTGATCTCTTTAGAGGCTCAGTGGGATAAAAGTGCACTAAACATTCCCCGTATGCTCCCCAGAGAGCACTGCGTTCAGGGGCCCCAAACCGGCTGGCCCTCCCAGGTCCCAAAGACGCCAAGTTGGCAACAACCAGGGCCTTCTCAGTAGCGGCTCCGCACTGGTGGAATGAGCTCCCGGAAGAGAGAAGGGCCCTGCTGGACCTTTTACCGTTCCGCAGGGCCTGCAAGACGGAGCTCTTCCACCAGGCGTTCAATTAGGAGCCGCGTGTGACATCCGAGAAGAGACCCTGTGCCCTGTTTCTGCTCGTGCACTTTATTTGAAAACTGTACCAGCACTTTAGGATAGTGGATTTATTGATTTTAGGATAACCGACCTGTTTCCAGTTTGATTGGTTATGATGGATTTTAAGTGTACTTTTATGTATTTGTATAAGCCACCCTGAGCCTGCCTTGGTAGGAAGAGTGGGGTATAAATTGAATTAAATAAATAGTTTAAGTTTTAAAAAAATATGCAGGAAAAAGCAGAGAGTGGCTCAAGGTAACCGAGGGAGCTACGTGATGAAGCTGAGGATTGGAATGTCAATCTTCCAAGTCCTGATTTGATGCCATAAATTTGCCTTGGACCTCAGGATGAAGGAAAATGAAAAAAGAAAAGTGTGCCCGAGAATGTTTACGTACTAGAAAAATTATGCAGTTCTTCTGAATGGGTAGCTCTGACTCCTGGGCAGGCTCGAGTTCTATGCATCGCCCTTTGGTGCTTAAGATCTGAGAAGAAGGGGTGGCCTAACACTGCTATTGTGTCTGGGGTTTCTGCTCTTGTACATTTTGTTTGGAAGCCCTTGATGTAGCCAAGCTGGAGCTGTAGGACAAGAGAAAAATGAATGTGATTGCTGAATGTGGATTCTGACATTTCTTCTGACATGTTTATATGCTGACAGCTGTCACTGTGCCTTCAAAAGTTTAATTTATAATAGATCCAGATTTTGGTATGTAACCTAGAATCTTCTGATTAGAGAAACGTATAGTAGAATATATTTTATAACTGCACCTTTTGTCTATAAAGCTATAGATTAAGGAAAAGCATTATTAGAGGCCTCTGGGGTTAGAATTAGGATGACTTGCCCTCCTTTGTAGAAAGGCTCGATTTTCCTGGACACGACATAGCTGAAAGGGCATGAAAGAAACACCAAGTCAGTGAGAGCTCAAAGTTGCCGAATTGGAAAATACACACTGAGAGATGCACTGAGTCAAATGATGATTGTATGATGTTAATTGCTTGGAACCAATTGGAAACTCTTGAATGTGTAAACTATACATGATGTCATTTGGGGTATAAGACCTTCTGCCCTTCCTGGTTATGGCAGGATACAGCTCTGGAATAGCCGAGGGGCTAAGCTCTGTATTCCCTGTTTCAATGCATTAAACAGATAATCATCTAATTCGTTGGACTCCCGACTGTGTATTTTCCAATTCTTCCAACCAGGAAGGGCAGAAGGTCTTATACCCCAAATGACATCATGTATAGTTTACACATTCAAGAGTTTCCAATTGGTTCCAAGCAATTAACATCATACAATCATCATTTGACTCAGTGCATCTCTCAGTGTGTATTTTCCAATTCGGCAACTTTGAGCTCTCACTGACTTGGTGTTTCTTTCATGCCCTTTCAGCTATGTCGTGTCCAGGAAAATCGAGCCTTTCTACAAAGGAGGGCAAGTGCAGGTCAGCTGAGTAATGTACTACAGATTCCTTAATTCCCTGATAAAGGTCTTCGCTTTTGCTACAAGTTTTAGCTGTGAAGCAGGAAGCTTCCGTCTCTGCCGTAAACTCTTCAGGTGCTCATAAGTGAGTTGCTGTCAGAAATATGTGTGTAATAACAATTTTGTAGTCTGCTACAAATGTTTGCTGTGTGGTTGAGCTAATATTTGTGCTTTGAATGCTGAAAGTCGCCATATAAGCATTTACAGTTATTCATACTACACCTTCAGAAAATACTAGAGTTCATTATTTTTTTATATATAACAATTTTTTAATTTTTCATAACAAACAAAGTTGGGGTATAACATTTCAGTCTTTCTTTTCCTCTGTTAAACTACCTCATACCTAAACTATTTCTATATCCTTTTCCCACCTGCTGTTGTCATATAATGTTTGCAAATATATAAGTAAACTGTTTCTTTTATTCTACTATTATAGGTTTTGTCTAAACATATTGTTAAATTCTTTCTTTGCGTATATAAAAAGGCATAATTCTTTATTTTCTTCAGGATATTAATGTAATGGTCCTACTCCATTATCAATCTCAGAAATTCCCTCAAAGATTTCCCATCCCGTTTGTAGCTTTCCTCTTCT
>NW_015168143.1:142254-166220 GCF_001447785.1 Gekko japonicus | reverse complement strand
AGGGAGCACAATAAGTGCAGAACAGGGGGGGGAAAGGGGGGGAATGGGGAAGAAGAAAAAGGGTGTTGGGGGAATGCCCCCAAAGGCCTCAAAGTTTAAGAAGCAAAGATACGCTCTGCCCTTCCTTACCAACTCAGGCGAGGTGTCATTGGCCAGTAGTGCAGCGAGCGTTTCAGTTGAGTTGAATCTCCACTTTTTAATATCCTCTGGAGTCATTAAAGGCACGAAACGTCCAAGGATGCCATCCACTGGGCCCCCATTATCTATATACTGACGAATTATTGCGGCGGCCTGAAAGAAATCATTTCAAAGTCTGGAAACATCAGCCTGTAAGCCCCGAGGGAGACAGTTCCGCGTGCGGCACACAGAGGAGACCGGGTCTTCCCAGGGGATGAGCTGACTCAGAGCTTAGTGGAGAGGGTCAACTTCTCATCTGTCGTGGGACTTTTGGGAGAACCGCCAAAGCCCGAACCACCTTTGGGAAGGTTATGAGACTTTTTCACGGCTGGCCGGGAAAACGTGGGAGGGGGAGGAGCTAGAGGGGGTGTGTGGGGGGTGTCCGAAAGGCTGAATTTGCATCGCCGTTTTATACAGGGCAGGTTTGGGTTGGCCAAAGTAGGCTGTTGAACAATCCACGACACCTCCCGCCATTTATTGAGGTATTTCCGAAACTGGCTCTCGAAGATCACCGGGAGAGCTCAAGGTTGTGAGAACAGAAGAAGAGATTGGATTCATACACCCCGCCCTTCACTACCCAAAGGAGTCTCAGAGCGGCTTACAATCTCCATTCCCTTCTCCTCCCCACAACAGACACCCTGTGAGGTGGGTGGGGCTGAGAGAACTCTGACAGAAACTGCTCTTTTTCCAAGGACAGCTGTGCCAGAACTATGGCTTGCCCAAGGTCAAAGTAGGCTGTTGAACAATCCACGACACCTCCCGCAATTTACTGAGGTATATCCGAAACTGGCTCTCGAAGATCACCGGGAGAGCTCAAGGTTGTGAGAACAGAATGCAGAAGGGGGAACCCTGTCTGCTGCCTTGAGTTCCTTGGAGGATTCGCATGTGCTAGATAAACAGGGAGATAGCATCTATTGGAAGAAGGGGGAGCGGAATGTTGGGATGAAATCTAAAGTTGCCAACTCCGGTTTGGGACATTTCGGGAGATTTGGGGACAGGGCATGAGTTTGGGGATGGTAGGGAAGTGCTCTTTTCTCCAGGGGAATGGATCTCTGCGGTCTGGAGACATCGGTTGTAATTCTGGGAGATCTCTAGACTCATCCTGAAGGCTGGCAACCCTATAGGGTATTGTCTTTTGCACTTCCTCTTTAAGACCCTCCTACCACTAACCATGGTTATGTGCGGGAAGGGTCCCCCTGCCTGAGTTAGGGGTGGGAAGGGGTGAGACAGGCAGCTGTGAACCATCCAGGACTCAACAGGATCATATCTCTGTTGCAATACCAAATGACACCACTAGGTGGGGGCGGAGCACACAACCTTTCTATACCGGTTGGTGCCCTAACGCGGAGACGATTGCTTTGATTTAAACGAATTTTTTATAAGGAGTATGACATAGTGTTTTGTTCTGGATTTTGTTTTGGACAGCTGTGGCTACCTGCAGCCTCCGACTGAGTGCTGGTATTTATAACTCAAAAAGGGAGAAAGCCACTGTTTCTTTGTCCTGAGCTCACTCAGAGCTTAGTGGAGAGGGTCAATTTATCATCCATCGTGGGACTTTTGGGAGAACCGCCAAAGCCCGAACCACCTTTGGGAACGTTATGAGACTTTTTCACGGCTGGCCGGGAAAACGTGGGAGGGGGAGGAGCTAGAGGGGGTGTGGCCGAAAGGCTGAATTTGCATCGGCGTTTTATACAGGGCAGGTTTGGGCTGGCCAAAGTAGGCTGTTGAACAATCCACGACACCTCCCGCCATTTATTGAGGTATTTCCAAAACTGGCTCTCGAAGATCACCGGGAGAGCTCAAGGTTGTGAGAACAGAAGAAGAAGTAGAAAAGGTTGGATTTATACACCCCGCCCTTCACTACCCAAAGGAGTCTCAGAGCGCCTTACAAACTCCTTTCCCTTCCCCTCCCCACAACAGACACCCTGTGAGGTAGGTCGGGCTGAGAGAACAAAGAGTTCTGAGTCGCTCAGAAGTTGGTCCAGTTTTATGTTTTGGTTGGACCGAATAAAAAGGTACTGTGTTCTTGTTGTTTTGACAATTTTTCTGGGGCCCATTAGGATTCTCTGTCTATAGTTGAGGGGAAGTGCAGAAGCCGGAGATTTCTTTACAGAAAGGGCTTTTTACGCCTTCTCATTTTCCTCTCTTGTGTGTTCTTGTTGCTTCCTGTTCTGCACGTGTTTTGCTCCCCCTAGTGGCCGATTCGATATTACATTGTTTTATGTCCGGCACATCTCCCTGCAGATTTAAACTGCAGGTTTTTATGCCGGACAAAAAAGCAGCGATGTAGTATCAAATTGAACACGAGAGGGAGCACAATAAGTGTAGAACAGGAAAAAAGGGGGGGGGACCTGGGGAAGAAGAAAAAGGAGATTGGGGGAATGCCCCCAAAGGCCTCAAAGTTTAAGAAGCAAAGATATGCTCTGCCCTTCCTTACAATCTCAGGCGAAGGTTCATTGGCCAGTAATGCAGCGAGCGTTTCACTTGAGTTGAATTTCCACTTTTTAATATCCTCTGGAGTCATTAAAGTCATGAAATTTCCAAGGTTGCGGAGTACCGAATCTGGATATCCATCAGAATAAATCTATGGGAAATCAAAGTTAAAACGGAATGTTTGTAAATTGTCATTCACAGCATTCCGCACCACACATACAAACCCCTTTCCCAAAATGATGGATACAAAGGAAAGAGCAACCCTTAGTGGAAGAGACCCAGGGGTCCCCACCAACACCTTGGCCTGGAAATGTTTGGGGACCCCGGCAGAATCCAACCCTGGGAAAATGGACTCCATTCAGTGCGGCCTCATATAGGCTGTGGTCTTTATTACTTTGTATAGCTTCCTGTAAGTAGGATCCTACGATGCAAGGGTCATTTCATAGAAAAAGAGGTGCAGGCGCTCATTAGCATAACTCATTAGCATAACTCATTTGCATATGCCACACACCCTGACATCACCGGAAGTGTGTTAGAAGGCAACACCCACCACTCAGGCTCCACTGGACTGTTTTGGATTGCTAGCTTTTTTGGGGGGCGGGGGAAATGTGCAGATCTGCCCTCGCAGAGGATAGAGAGCTTGTACCTGAATAAAACTTGGTCTTAAAGGTGCCACTGGACTGTTTTGGACTGGGGGCCGGGGGGAGCTCTGCAATTTACCTGGCTGCTTCTTGCTCTGACTGAGGGCTGCTGGGAGCAGGGGGTGGGGCTTGTTGCATGTGCCCGCCCCCCTGAGCTCTCTACTGCCGGAGCTCCGCTCCTGTGCGCTCCTTCAGGAAATGACCCCTGCTACTATGTAATATGTGCATCATTTAACGTCTCATGTAACTGCGCAGGCTCTGCTGCCATTCTGTTTCTGCTCTGCTGCAGTCCTGTTCCACTGTTTTTTTAATAGTCCCTTCCTGTCGACTTTGTAATCCGCCTTGTGTCCCAGGTGAGAAAGGGGGACTGTAAGTAAATGAATTATCGGTTCTGTTTGTCCCTCTGAATCCTGGGCACTCCGGCCTGGAATCCGGCCTGATTCCCACAGTCTCTCCCGCCGCCCCACCATCCCGCCACCGCTGCAAATCAAACTCTTCCCCACCCTGTCCAGTTTGTCCTTCATCATGGCCAGCTGTTCATCTGCGAAAGCGAATTCAGAGAGGTAGCCCAGATTCCTCAGGAAGACCTCGTCTGGCAGACAGGAACGCAGCTCCTCAGCGGTAGTATAGTCGATCGGTAACAGCTCGTCCTGAGCCATTTCGTCTGTGATGATTTTGTCAGGTGGGCATTCCGACCCTGTAGAGACAAGGCGCAGGAGTCAGCGGCCACCAGAGAATCTCTGCATCTCACAGCAGGGCGCAATGCTACCGAGTCCACCCTCCAAAGCAGCCCTTTTCTCCAGGGGAAATTAATCTCTGTCATCCGAAGATCAGTTGTTCCGGGAGAGCTCCAGACCCCACCTGAAGGTTGGCAACCCGAGGCCAGAGCAATGGACGCTCGGCAGAAAGAGGTTTATCTACGCTTGTGTCCCAAGAAATGCTGCAACCTGGATAGGGTTGCCAGCCTCCAAGGGGTTATCTGGAGATCTCCTGGGATCGCAACTGACTGCCTGGCGACAGAGATCCGTTCTCCTGGAGAAAACAGCTGCTTTGGAAGGTGGCGTCTGTGACATTACGGAGACCTGGAATGCAAATGGATTAAAGAAAGAACAAAAGGAAAACAACCACGAGACGATATTGAGTGGACGGTTGGCTTTACGCTCACTGAAGCCCCTCCCCTCCACAAACCCCGCCTTCCTCAGGCTCCACCCCCAAATCCCCAGGTATTTCTCAACCCGGAACTGGCAACCCTAATTAGCCAGAGAGGTTCCTCGAATGATGCAAAACTGCGTGATTCCTCTTTGTTTTGCCGGGGTCACTGTTCTAAGCGATTTGGAATGGGATCTGTGAGGAAAGCTACGGGTTTAAAAGCTACCGTCTTGGGAGGTAGGCTTGCTAGGTCCCCTTTGGCCATTGGCAGGAGATTGGGGGAGGGGTAGGGTTGCCAGATCCAGGTTGGGAAACTCCTGGAGGTTTGGGGGATGGAGCCTGGGGAGGACAGGGACCCCAGTGGGGTACAAGGCCAGAGAGTCCACCCTCCAAAACATCCATTTTCTTCAGAAGAACTGATCTCTGTAGTCTGGAGACGAGCTCTAATTCCGGGGGATCCCCAGGTCCCACCTGGAGGGCTGGCATCCCAGGCCCATAGTTTCAGTGGGGCATCGTGGGGCCTGCCCCCCCGACTTACTGCCAAGGTTCCCTGACTTCCCATCCAGCCCAGGCCCCCCCAACTTCCAATTTTTAATTTTATTTGTGCCGCCCTCTTGGGGTGTGTGTGCGAGGTGCCCTCCCAACTTCATTAAAGGCTCCCCGAATTTAAAAATCCTGTCTAAAGGCCTGTGGCATCCCTATGATGGGAGTGCATTTATTTCTTTACTTTAGAAAGCCCGCCTCCCTCTCTGATACAGACCCAAAGCAGGTTACATCCTCTTACGTCTGCACAACAACCCTGCGAGGTAGCTTAGGCGGAGGGTATGCAGCTGGCCCAAGCTTACATGGTCCTAGTCCGATACTCTTAACTGCTGCACTGCACTGGGTCTCGCTAGATGTGATGCTGGGACATTCGTGGATGGATCTTTCCGGGGAAATATCAGACAGAGGCGCCGATACAGATCAGGGGGAGGGGGGGGGCTACATTAAGAAGAAGAAGAAGAACTGGTTTTTATACCCAGCGCTTCACTACCCGAAGGAGTCTCAGAGCAGCTTACAAGCTCCTTTCCCTTCCCCTCCCCACAACAGGCACCCTGTGAGGTAGGTGGGGCTGAGAGAGCTCTCTTGAAAGCTGCCCATGAGAGAACAGCTACGAGAGAACTTATGACTGACCTAAGGTCAAACCAGCAGCTGCATGTGGAGGAGTGGGGAATCAAACCCGGTTCTCCCTGATTAGAGTCCGTGCTCCTCACCACTACACCAAACTGGGTCTTACAGTCTCTTTCCCCTCCCCTCCCCACAACAGACACCCTCTGAGGTAGATGGGGCTGAGAGAGCTCTCTCGAGAACTGCCCTTGAGAGAACAGCTCTGAAAGAACTTGTGACTGACCCAAGGTCACCCCAGCAGCTTCATGTGGAGGAGAGGGGAATCAAACCCGGTTCTCCCTGATTAGAGTCCGTGCTCCTCACCACTACACCAGACTGGCTCTTACAATCTCCTTCCCTTCCCCTCCCCACAACAGGCACCCTCTGAGGTAGGTGGGGCTGAGAGAGCTCTCTCGAGAACTGCCCTTGAGAGAACAGCTCTGAGAGAACTTGTGACTGACCCAAGGTCACCCAGCTGGCTGCATGGGGAGGAGTGGGGAATCAAACATGGTTCTCCCAGATTATGCATTCTTTACCACTACACCGAACTGGCTCTCTTAACTCCCCCCTCTCACGCTGGAAAGAAAAAGAGACTCTTTGCAGTGTGGAGCGGGTGGGTCAATTGCTTAGCGGAAGTGCAGGGGAGAAAGCGTTGCGTCCCCTCTTCCCCACCCCACACCATGGCCCTGTTTTCAGGCACCACAAAGCTGGCCTTTCCATATAGAAAAGGCTGCCAAGATCCAGTCGCAGGTGGGCCAGAATGGAGCCTAGTTTGGCCTTGGCGTACCTGAGGAACGTTTGAGCCTGGGAGACCAGAGGTTCTTCATGAAGGCGGCCAAGTCTTTTCTGGGCAGGTGTGATTTGTGGAGGAGGCACTTCAGCCGCGGCGTCAAGACGCTCTGGAAAAGGAACATCAAACCGTGTCACCCAGGCCGGGAGCTGTGACAAGTCTCGTGCGACCCTGTAAGGCGGGACAGGGCTCACTCTCCTGGGTCAAAGGCAGGTGTGACAGAATGCCTTTCGGCCTCCTCCTTTCAAAAGTGTCATTTTTTCGTCTCTGCCCTCTGGAAGGGCAGGAAGCTCGGCCAATGGCCAGCCACAGTTATGCAAACGGCTTGGCTTGCGAAGGAATGAAGGAACGGAGGGATTTGGTGTTAGGCATCTCCAGGGGACTCCTGGAGAATTCCCAGAATGCCTTTCAGGAGGGCTCTCAGGGTCCACCTGTGTGACCTGGGCAGACCAGGTCAAGAGGTCTGGGGAGAGTGATGTAAAATGTATGGATTCAGAGGTTTAATAAAAGTGCTGGCTCCCAGGAAAGAGGGTCTCTTGATGCTGGTCCTTGGAAGAGGGCAGACGGCTGAGCTATGGTCAGCAGGCCGGCGGCCATCTTGAACAGGCGGACAGGCCTGAGGCAATGAGACACCTTGAGGACATTTTGTAACTTTCTAAGCTTGGAATCGCCTGCTCTGTTTTGACATCTCGTAGAGTGTGTTTTTCAAAACGGGGACAGGGGACGCGGTTATGACCAGTGTTCCCTCTAAGCTGAGTTAGTGTGAGCCAGCTCACAGTTTTTTAGCCTCCGGCTCACACATTTTTGTCTTAGTTCAGGAAGGATGGCTCCTGAGCAAACTAATGTATGCAGTAGCCAAATTGCTTGCTCACAACTTTAATGCCAATAGCTCAGAAAGTAGAATTTTTGCTCACAAGACTCCACAGCTTAGAGGGAACATTGGTTATGACAAGCCTTTCTTTGTCCTTCTGGTTGCCGCTCTTGGTGCTGTGCTAAAAACTATGCTTGGAACCTTTTCTCTCTTTTTAATAAATATTGGACTCTTTGAACTTAGACGCTTATTATAGAAACTTTCAAGTGATCTGGTTTCCAATCGTACTGTGGGCGCTTTTACACACGCTAAATACAGTTTGTTTGCAAGTGGATTTTGCCACTTCACACGGTAAAATCCAGTTGCAAAGTGCATTGAAAGCGGATTGAAAGTGCATTATTTCGTGTGTGTGAAAGGGCCCTACAGTTTCTTCAAGGAAAGGAAATGACGTCATCCAATCCTTTCCTTCGTGACCGACTATATTTTTAAAGAAGACTTTTAGAAAATGTAAGAGTAGCTGTGTAGTTTCTTAGGTAAGTTTTGTTGTAATTATAGTACTGAGATGGGATTTGTATGATCACGCTGATCTTATGTATCATATTGTTTTTGTTTGATATTTTAATTTAAAAAATGTAATTAAAAAATATTGTACTCTTTGAAGCTGGTCTCCGGACCACATCGTTTCCCCAACAGTCTTAGACCACGCTACTTTAAGAGGGGAGTCCCGGGAAAGGCAAGCAGTCAAGGCACCTGTCGCCAATCCTCCAGGGGCCCCCCAAAGAAGAAGAAGAAGAAGAAGAAGAGATTGGATTTATACCCCGCCCTTCACCATCCAAAGGTGTCTCAGAGCAGCTTACAAACTCCTTTCCCTTCCCCTCCCCACAACAGACACCCTGTGAGACAGGTGGGGCTGAGAGAGCTCTGACACAAACTGCTCTTTTTCAAGGACAGCTCTTATCAGAACTATGGCTTGCCAAGGTCATCCAGCCAGGTGCAAGTGGAAGAGTGGGGAATCAAACCCGGTTCTCCCAGATTAGAGTCCGCGCACTTAACCACTACACCAAGGAGGAATTTGGTCCCTGTGGTAACCAGGCGCTGGGTAGCAGGAGACCAGAAGCCGGGCCTCAGTTTGGGAAGGTGTGTCAGGAGTCTGTCCCTCCAGGCAGGAAGACCCCAAAAGGTCAGTGGTGGCAGCAGTACCCTAGTGGAAGGAAGTGGAATAGCACCCTCCAGAAATTGGCGCAGGCCAAGGAGGGGGGCTGGCAGAACAGGGTCTGTGAGTCAAAGCGGGTCTGTTCTGTCACAGTAGGGATGCCATCCTCCAGGAAGGGCCTGGGGATCCCCTGAAATTCCAGCTCCTTTCCAGACTAGAGAGATCAGTTCCTCTGGAGAAAACGGGTGCTTTGAAGGGTTTGATTAGTATGGTTTGAACATTACTTGGGCAACTGTTTTCCAATACTTGTAGTTCGACATCCAAATCTACTGTTATAAAAATTGCCAAACCTCCAGAACCCCGACCTTTTGAGCGGGATTTAACTGCGGGGACTTGTAAGGTCCTATAACCCTTAATAGAGAGCTGTTCTAGGTCCTGGCTCCAGGTTTCATGAAGAAAAATTATATGGTAACCTTGCAGGAAATCTAAAAAATCAGGGTCATGGAGCTTATTTCGCCACCCCCCAAGATTCCAAGACAAAAACTTTAGTTGTCAGACTTCATGTTCTATCTTATTTAGATTATCCTCAGGATCTAGAACTATACAGCCATTTTTAGGTGGCCTCCCAGTTACCCTTTGGCCACCTATTGGCTTGCTAGAATGCCGTCCATGGCTGTCACTAAGATTTCCCTCCAGTTGTCTGATTACAGGGATTTCAACTGCAGCATTTGGATTAGGTACCACATTATCATACTCCAGAATTTTCCCAACCTGGAGCTGGCAGCCCCCCACCCCCTGCTGGTAACCCAAGAGAACTGGCAACCCGAAAAGGCAACATCTGGATTTGCTCTCCTTGGGATCTGATAAAGAACCCCCCCCCCCCAAAAAAAGCATTTCTTTTCTCCAAGCAGAACCCCATCAGGAAGATTTAGGGTTGCCCGTTCTATGTTGGGCAATTCCTGAAGATTCGGGGCTTGGGGAGGAGAGGGAGCTCAGTGGGGTAAAAGGCCGTAGAGTCCACCCTCCAAAACATCCACTTTCTGCAGGGGGAACTGATCTCTGTAGTCTGGAGATGAGGGGGCATTCCGGGAGATCCCCAGGTCCCACCTGGAGGCTGGCATCCCTGCCTGGGCCCGTGCTACAGACCCTTCATCGGGTAGATTGCCAGTTTACACTGGCAAGGCGGGATATAAATTGAAAGTAAGTAAGTAAGTAAATAAATAGTGTGGATGGAAACTTACCGCTGGGATTTTTTGCAGGATGCAGCGATCAAAGACGTGGAACAAGCCGCTCAGTTCTTCGAGGGTGCTGGATGTCCACTCTGACGGGGGCCTGGGAGGAAATCAAAGGAAAGGAAGAACTCAAACAGGGGGGAAAAGCCCCTAAGCCCCAGAAGAGTGACCTGTAAGTTCGGCAGAGGGAGAAAGCACCAACTGGGGGGCTGTGAGGCCTTTCCCTTTACAAGTTAGCTTTTGTCCTGTGCTGTCATCTTTTGGAGTGGTGCCTATGTGTAAAACATCAGCTGCCTTGCCAGCTGCATTTGGGAGTACCGCTGGGCTCAATAATTTAGCTATCACTTTAGTGATCCCTTCAAGGTTGCTTCTTATTCCACGTAATGCCTCAAATATACATTTGACTGTATAGACAGGTGCAAAGCCCACTAAAAACAGTGGGAAAACTGGCAATTTTTTCCCACCATAGAAAACAATTGGGATGGGGCCAACCAGTTTGGGGGCCCAAAGAATTGGACCCCTGGTCCAATCTCTTTGAAACTTGGGGGTTCTTTTGGGGAGACTCTCCAGCAGCTACGGCCACTGTGTGACACAGAGTGCTGGACTGGATGAGCCACTGATCCAACAGGGCTTCTCTTATGTTCCTATGTCTGGGGCAAGGGATGCTCTGTCTTTTTGGTGCTTGGGGGGGGGGGCAACAGTGGGAGGGCTTCGAGTGTCCTGGCCCCACTGGTGGACCTCCTGATGGTCCCTGGTATTTTCGGCCACTGTGTGACACAGAGTGTTGGACTGGAGGGGCCATTGGCCTGATCCAACATTGGCTTCTCTGATGTTCTTATGTTTCCCGTAATCCTTCTTTGGCAGACTCCGATAGGACGAAGCCCGACAGGCAAACCTACCCGACAGGAGTGTTTCCGCTGCAGAGGAGAGCCTGGATGGCCTTGACTTGATCGGGACTGAAGGACCGACACTCCCTCAACTGTTTCAGCAGATTCCGGCCCGACGTTTTAAAGTACTCGGCGCTGAGGTCGCAGGCCAAACGGCCCAGGATTTCGGCATACGCCCCGCGCGCGTTTTCGGCATTCCCCCGGCTCACGTGCGGCCCGGAGATTTTCTAAAGAATTGTTTGAAAAGGGTGTCAATTAAATAGGGAGGGGGGGAAATTGTCGACGGAATACAAAATTTCCTGGTGCTTTAGTCATCCGCTGTCCTCACAGAGGAGGGAGAGCTGGTACCTGAATAAAACTTGGTCTTAAAGGTGCCACTGGACTGTTTTGGACCGGGGGGGAGGGGGGAGCTCTGCAGCTTACTGCTTTAGTCATCCGCTTCTCAGGTGCATCGATGTGGCGATCCATTCGGCGTTATCGCTGAGCCTCAGGACCGTTTTTAGACAGTGACAGAAAGCGCGAGATAAATTTTAAATTTATCAGTCCAAAGCGGTGTTAGGGCCGTCTTTAATCTTTTCCTTACAATTCCCTGTCAATATACCTGAAGCAAAATAGTCTCAGACACAAAAGAAATGTCTCCTTTTAACGTTCAGCTTTTCCAATAAATAATGACTTCTGCTGTTTAATCAGCTAACGGTGTGATTCTAAACACAGTTTAAGCTATCCCACTCATGTCGATGGACTTAGAAGGCTATCACTGTTCGTGGGATTGCAGTATTGATCCGCTATTGAATCAGTTAATTAATCTACTTGTTTAACTTCGTAGCCGTACCTTCTCCAGTGGGAGGGATACATAATCATTGTTACCACTGAATACATTTCAAACTGGGGTTATGGGCATAAGGGACCAGATAGGAGCCTGGGTAGGTTGCCAGCCTCCAGGTGGGACCTGGGGATCGCCCAAAATTACAGCTCATCTCCAGACTACAGAGATCAGTTCCCCAGGAGAAAATGGCTGCTTTGGAGGGTGGACTCTGTGGCATGGTACCCCAATGAGGTCCCTTTCCTCCCCAGGCTCCATCCCCAAATCTCCAGGAGTTTCCCAACCTGGATCTAGGAAACCTAAGCCGGGGGGGGGGGGTTCCTCTCCTAAGTGCTTCTCTGACCCCACGCCCCGACAAACTGAATCCCATCAAAGTAGAAGCAGAAGGCACACGTCATCCAGAACTTTGAAATCTCTGTCGGAATCCAGCCAACTCCTGACTGCAATATGTACGTGTCTTGTACACACCTTTTGACCGTTCTACAGCCCACTGCATCATGGGCTCTGTAGTGTTCAGAAGTCTCCTTGGTGTGAAAAGTGACATTATGGGTTGTGGTGAGGTCTGATGGTTGGGCACGCAAGTTACAAAACAGCAACGCTTGTCACGCCAAGAACATGTAACTGTTGCGAGCATGAAAGTCAAAGGGACCTCTGGATTTCTGGGCGCAACAAATTCAATGGCTGTATTGTTGATTTTCGGTACAGTCACTGGGATTTTTGACACGAGGTTCTGTTTATGGAGGCTAGACTATTCATCCTGAAACCCACTTTGGGGGAGACTCAGCCAGAGCTGCATTTGGGAGTCTGGGGCCAAACGGGCACTAAAGATCGACATGGTACCCAGATGCCGCCCCGTCTGTGGAAATGCAGACTGGCAGAGCTGTGCTCGTTGCTTCCGCCAGCTAAGAACCCAGCGTTGTTTACCTACCAGGCAATCCAAGGCTTCTGCCAGCAGCCGCTCACGTTGGGACGACCCTTTCTCCAGCACGTCTACGTTGGCTTTCCCAACACGGGCAAAATACTCTTTGCAGCTTCCGATTGCGCCGTAATCCGAAGGACTGGAAACGATAAAAAGACCTTGTGGTTTTATATATCGATGCATAATTCGCACCCATGACTCTAGACGGCCAAGAGATACATCTCTGTCTGCCCTCAGGCCAGAGCACTGATCCAGCAGAGTGCTGGAGATTTGCCAGCCAAGCTAGGAACTATTTTCTTCCCGAGGTATTCACTAAAACTGCTGCTACTAAAACTAGGACTGGCTCAAGGAAGTCTGAATTCTTGCCTATTGGCAAGAGAACACCCAAGGACTCATGCAGAGACCCAGACAACCCTCCCCCTGATTCTTGTTCAAGAATCTTGACAGTTGCGGCTACACTAGGAAACAGGCAGCAGATGGAGGGATCAAAACCAGCTGAAGGTTTTCCCCATTAGTTTGCTACAGTCCTTGAACTGCTTAGAACAGGGGTCCCCAATGTCCCACCGACACTTTTTCTGGGCCCTCCAAGTGTTTTTAGGAAGTGGGCGGAGCCAAGTAAGGCTTTCACCCAACAAGGCTTCTGATTGGCCACTGGAGATTTGATTGGCTGTGCAGATTTAAAAAGAAATTTTGCTTTGGCAGCAGCTGCTGCCACAGCAACAGGAATCTGCACCTTGTTGCTGAAGTTAAGCTATGGCAATAATTTTGGGGCTGGCGCCACCTCCTGTGGCTGCCATTTTTTGGCAGCCATTTTGTTGATGTGCCTGTCATGCCACGTCAAAATTCCAAATATCCCCATGGCCTCAAAGAGAAGAAAAAGAGGAGGAGGAGGAGGAGGAGGAGGAGATTGGATTTATACCCTGCCCTTCACTAACTGAAGGAGTCTCAGAGCGGCTTACAAACTCCTTTCCCTTCCCCTCCCCACAACAGACACCCTGTGAGGTAGGTGGGGCTGAGAGAGCTCTGAGAGAACTGTGACTGACAGAAGAAGAGGAGGAGGAGGAGGAGGAGGAGATTGGATTTATACCCCCAATCCTTCACTACCTAAAGGAGTCTCAGAGCGGCTTACAATCTCCTTTCCCTCCCCCTTCCCACAACAGACACCCTGTGGGGTAGGTGGGGCTGAGAGAGCTCTGAGAGAACTGTGACTGACAGAAGAAGAAAAGGAGGAGGAGGAGATTGGATTTATACTCCACACTTCACTACCTGAAGGAGTCTCAGAGCGGCTTACAAACTCCTCTCCCTTCCCCTCCCCACAACAGACACCTTGTGAGCTAGGTGGGGCTGAAAGAGGAGGAGGAGGAGATTGGATTTATATCCCACCCTTCACTACCCAAAGGTGTCTCAGAGTGGCTTACAAACTCCTATCCCTTCCCCTCCCCACAACAGACACCCTGTGAGGTAGGTAGGGCTGAGAGAGCTCTCTCTCGAGGACTGCTCTTGAGAGAACAACTCTGAGAGAGCTAGTGAATGACCCAAGGACACCCAGCTGGCTGCATGTGGAGGAGTGGGGCATCAAACCCGGTTCTCCCAGATTAGAGTCCGCGCGCTTAACCACTACACCAGACTGGCTGTCAAAATGGTTGGGGGGACCCTGACGTAGAGTTTTGTACAGATCTGTTGAAATGACACTGCATGCGGCTGTTTGACTCACGCCAACCGGACTGCACCAGCAGAAGGGCTGGCTGACAAAGACTTAAACCAGCAAATAAAAACCAGATCATAGCATGCCATGAGCCTTGGTTAAGACAAATGAGGCCCTGGGTCTTTCCCAGAGAGCTCCCCCAACCTTCTGATGTTTGCTGTTCTCTCTATTTTTTAAAAAGGCACATGTCCTTTATTGGAAATCGGTGTGACAGAAATCTCCTCTTCAGAACGTGCAAATGTACCCTGACTTGGATAGCCCAGGCAAGCCCGATCTTGTCAGATCTCGGAAGCTAAGCAGGGCCGGCCCTGGCAAGTACTTGGAAGCAATGCCTCCCTCTAAGCTGTGGAGTCTTGTGAGCAAAAACTCTACTTTGTGAGCGACTAGCATTAAAGTTGTGAGCGAGTGATTTGTCCACTGCATAAATTAGTTTGCTCTGGAGCCCTCCTTCCTGAGCTAAGACAAAAATGTGTGAGCCGGAGGCTAAAAAACTGTGAGCTAGCTCACCCTAACTCAGCTTAGAGGGAACACTGCTCGGACGGGAGACCTCCGACAAATAGCAGGGCCGGCCAATGCTCCCTCTAAACTGTGAGCAAAAAGTCTACTTGGTGAGCTACTAGCATTAAAGCAAGCGATTGGGCTGCTATATAGATTAGTCTGCTCTGGAGCCCTCCTTCCAGAGCTGAGACAAAAAATGTGTGAGCCGGAGGCTAAAAAACTATGAGCTAGCTCACACTAACTCATCTTAGAGGGAACACTGCAGGGACAGGCATTACAAGTCACCTCTCTGAAAACACCCAAGCCCCACTAGGGGTCGCCAGAAATCACCATGAGTTCCAGGCACGCGAGCGCACACACACACACACATACAAAAAAAACCCAATGTGCAAATGCCACGGGAAGGAGGAACACTCTTCTTTTACCTTACAAACAGCACCAGTTCTTCTGGATAGTCGTTGAAATCATGGGGAATGCCACGCAGCATCAACCTTTCAGCTAGACAGAGCAGCTGTGGGAAATGAACACAAGATAGATCCTTTCACTAGGGTGGAAGGGGTGGATTTGAAGGATCAGCTCTGGAAAGATATGCCTCAAAGTGGGGCATTCCTCCCTGGGAAACCCCCTGAGGCAATCCCCACTCCTGATTATTCAGTGGTGCTGGTTTCGTGAAAAGTTGTGGCTGTGTCACGGCATCTGTTCTGATGCACACAACCTGTACTCTGGACGAGAGCCTGCTGTTAGAATCATAGACTCACTGAGTTGGAAGGGACCTCCAGGGTCATCTAGTCCATCCCCCTGCACAAGGTAGGGAATTCACATATACCTCCACCCCCCACACCCAGTGGTTCCCACTCCATGCCCAGAAGACGACAAACACCCTCCAGGATCCCTGGCTAAACTGGCCTGGAGAAAAATTGCTTCCTGAACCCAAAGTGGCGACCGGCATTTCATTCTAAGTGCTTCATATAGTTCAGGACATATTCTGCCCCTGAAAGGATATCCCAGCAAAGCCTGGCATGACTGGATGAAATTCTGGAGAGGTCTGTAAGTGCCCGGGGTCTGGATTCTGGAAAAAAGCCTCTATGGAGGGACCAGGGCTATTTTTGGGCAGGAACGCACAGGAACGGAGTTCCGTCTGGCTCCCAAGTTGGCCACGCCCAGCAGGAACTCATTAACATAATAGGTCACACCCAACAGCAGAAACTCATTAGGATTGGCCACAATTAGGGGGTGTGGCCTAACATGCAAAGGAGTTCCTGCTCCAAACAAAAAGCCCTGGGTTTTGACAGCAAACAAGGTAAAGAGAATAAGAAGCAAAAGGTGGGTGTGGTTGGATGACCACACTTCTGGTAACATGGGGGTGTGGCCTAATAGGCGAATGAGCTGTGCTGTCAGGGGTGTGGCCTAATATGCTAATGAGTTCCTGCTGTTGGGTGTGGCCTATTATGCTAATGAGTTCCTGCTGGGCTTTTTCTACAAAAAGAGCCCTGGAGGAGACCAACCAACCTGATGTTTTCCCAGCTGGACCTTCTTCTCTTTCATGGCCTTGGCGAGTTCTCGGAGTCTCTCGGTGTCCAAATTTCTGGCGGTGGCACAGGTGAAGCCGTGCAAGATGGAGGGGCAGAGGCTGAAAAGCAAAGGGGGACAGTCAACAAGGTGAGCCTGATTGTCCCCCCCACCATCAAAGATGCTTGTCCGGTGGTCACATGAGACAGGGCTCCAGGAACTTCCCAACCTAGAGCTCGAAATCGTGGCCCTAGACGTTCCAGACCCTTCTACTGAATGTTGGGCTCCCAGTTTCAAGGAAGAGAAGAATCCTTTTCAGTGGAAAGAAAACCCAAGTTATGTAAGGGTAGGGAAGGGTATGATATCCCCAGGTGCAGGGTGCATTTTTTGGAAAAAGAAGCGCCGGAACTCTCAAGAGGGGAATGAAGTTTTCAGTCTGTATACGGAAAACCCATGAACTTTTAAACATTTTAAAAAGAATTTTGTCAAAAAGGTTCAGGGAATCCAACACGTTCCGAAAAAAAGAGCCCTGCCCAGGTGAGAACGCAGCACTCGGAAACCAAGGGGACGATCTTCCCCTCTCCAGATTTATCTCTGCATTACTATGGATTGATCTAGCAGCACCTTTAGGACTAACAAACTTTATTGTGGCATAAGCTTTCGAGAGAAACAGCTCTCTTCGTCAGACGTGTCTGACGAAGAGAGCTGTGTTTCTCAAAAGCTTATGCCACAATAACGTTTGTTCAGATGTCATTTCATAGAAAAAGAGGTGCAAGAGCTCATTAGCATAACTTATTTGCATATGCCACACCCCCTCACATCAGCGGAAGTGTGTCAGAAGGCAACACCCACCGCTCAGGCTCCACTGGACTGTTTTGGATTGCTAGCTATTGGGGGGGGGACGTGCAGATCTGTCCTCGCAGAGGAGGGAGAGCTTGTACCTGAATAAAACTTGGTCTTAAAGGTGCCACTGGACTGTTTTGGCCCGGGGGGGAGGGGGGGCTCTGCAACTGACCAGGCTGCTTCTTGCTCTGACTGAGGGCTGCTGGGAGCAGGGGGTGGGGCTTGTTGCATGTGCCCACCCCCTGGGCTCTTTACTGCCGGAGCTCCGCTCCTGTGCTCCCCTGCAGGAAATGACCAATGCTCCCTCTAAGCTGTGGAGTCTTGTGAGCAAAAATTCTCCTTTGTGAGCTACTGGCATTAAAGTTGTGAGCGAGCGATTTGGCTGCTGCATAAATTAGTTTGCTCTGGAGCCCTCCTTCCTGAGCCAGGACAAAAATGTGTGAGCTAGAGGCTAAAAAACTCTGAGCTAGCTCACACTAACTCAGCTTAGAGGGAACATTGGAAATGACCCCTGCGTTTGTTAGTCTTCAAGGTGCTCCTGGGCTTTTTACTATTTTGCAGCAATAGACTAACATGGTGAACTCTGGATCTGTGACTATGGATTAATCGGGCATTCCTCCCTCTTCCAATGCCAAACAAAAATTCAGTCAAGGGGGGAGGGGGCGGGAACAGAGCAGCCATACCTGCTGAAATTATGGACGCTCCCGATGACATCGTCGAAAAACATGGCAGCCTGTGGAGACAAATCGACAAGGGCTTTGACGATTCACCGAGTCGGTGGCAAACCCCGCGGCTGTGTCCTACCCTGGCGAGACCCCCCGCTGCCTCTCTGGAGGGGAGGAGGAGGAAGGAAGGGGAGTAGGACGTCTTTCCCCGCACCTGTTCTTGAGTCCACGGCTTGCCGTTGAGATCTTGGATGCTGAACTCGCCGACAGGGACCAGCAGGGATTTGGGGACGTAAGGAACCAGCTCGACGGGGACACGCTCCACCAACTCTTTGAATCCGTCTGTAGCGGCAATCAGCTGGAAGACAGAACGGAGATTCGGGGAGCCGCTTCATCCAGAGTTAAACCCTTCCTTTTGGCCGCTCTCCTGGTGGCTTTCCGGGGTCTCCGGCAGAGAACGTTGTTTCCTGTTGCCTCCTGCTTGAGCTCCTTCTAACTGGAGATGCTGGGACTTCCTCTGTGTAAGGCTGCACAGGGCTATTTTTGGGCAGGAACGCACAGGAACGGAGTTCCGGCTGGCTCCCGAGTTGGCCACGCCCAGCAGGGACTCATTAGCATAATAGGCCACACCCAAGAGCAGGAACTCAGTAGGATTGGCTACATTAGGGGTGTGTGGCCTAGCATGCAAAGGAGTTCCTGCTACAAAAAAAGGCCCTGGGTTTTGACAACAAACAAGGTAAACTGTCACGGCAGGACCAGGGGGCGTGACGCAAGTAAGCCAAAGTCCAGGAACAGTCCGAGGTCAAGCCGAGAAAATCAGGTAGCAAGGTTCAAGCAGGTTTAAATCACAGTCCAGCTCACATGTTTTTAGCCTCCAGCTCGCACATTTTTTTTTGGGTCTTCGCTCAGGAAGGAGGGCTCCAAAGTAAACTGATTGATGCCGCAGCCAAATGGCTCGCTCCCAACTTTAATGCCAGTAGGTCACAAAGTTGAATTTTTGCTCACAGGACTCCACAGCTTAGAGGGAGCACGGGTCTCAGGTGGAGGTCTTTGCCATCACCTCCCACCTGATCCTTTGGAGAAGGGATGCCGGAGATTGAACCTGGGATCTTCTGCCAGTGAGTCACAGATCTTCCCCATAGTCTAGCTAGCCAGAAAGGGCCATCTTGACTGGTAGCTAGGGGTGCCAACTCCAGGTCAGGAGATTCCTGGAGGTTTAGGGGGTGGAGCCTAGGGAGGGTGGGGTTTATGGAGGGTAGGGGCGAGTCTGTCCTCCAACACAACCATTTTCTCCAGAGGAGCTCGTGATTTCTCACCATTACAAGCAATGCTCCCTCTAAGCTGTGGAGTCTTGTGAGAAAAAAATTCTACCTTGTGAGCCCCTGGCATTAAATTTGTCAGCGAGCGATTTGGATCCTGCAGAAATCAGTTTGCTCTGGAGCCAACCTTCCTGGCCTGAGACAAAAAAATCTGTGAGCTGGAGGCTAAAAAACTGTGAGCTGGCTCACATTAACTCAGCTTAGAGGGAACACTGATGACAACCGATCTCCAGTTAATTCACCTGGAGGAAATGGCTGCTTCAGAAGGTGGACTCTATGGCATTATACCCCGTCAAAGTCCCTCCCTTCCCCAAACACTGCCCTCCTAAGGCTTCACCCCCCAAATCTCCAGGTATGTCTCAACCCAGACCTGGCGACCCTAACTGGACCTGTGAAACAAAATCTAGAAGCGGAAGGATAATGTATTGACAATGGTGTTTCTCCCACTGTTCTCCTGCACTTGACTCAAGCAATCCCCACTCCTCCACTTGCACCTGCTGGATGACCTTGGGCAAGCCACAGTTCTGTCAGAGCTGTCCTTGAAAAAGAGCAGTTTCTGTCAGAGCTCTCTCAGCCCCACCTACCTCCCAGGGTGTCTGTTGTGGGGAGGGGAGGGGAAGGGAAAGGAGATCATGAGCCGCTCTGAGACTCCTTTGGGTAGTGAAGGGCAGGGTATAAATCCAATCTCATCCTCTTCTTCTTCTTCTTCGACTCCTGAGAAACCAATGTGGCTTTCAAGGGGGGAGCATGCGCACATAATCCAGCCCATGCGCGAATGCATGTCAACGATTTGAAAGCTGTGAGAATTTCATGTCTGTATATCAATGGGAATGGTGGTGTATGTGGGGGAGTGAGTTTGGCGTGCCCCAGAATGGAGATTGGCTCTGCTCCGTCCTCTCTCTCGGGCCATGGGAACCGTCCCGACAAGTTTGAGAGGTGGAGCCGGTATTCTTTCCCGAACGCTGGCAGATGTTGCCAGATTATGGCAGTTGGTGTTCGCTGATCCATAGCTGTACATAACACCGTTCATAATTTCTGTCAGTTCAGCCTTACCCCTGGCACGGCATAAAAATAACTTCAGCGTTGTTTAGGGAGTTGCCGTAGCTGGGAAATAATCTTTTGCATCGCAAGAGCTGGGGGAATTGTGGCCAGCGGGTGACGTTCCCTTTGCGGTTACCTTTGTATGACACCACAGGAGGAAGCAGTTTAACCTTTTCATAAGGTTCTCTGTTCCAAATAACTTAATCGGCCACTGAGGTTGACGCCCTCTGGGCCTAGGAGCATATAAAGGATTCTAGCCCTGTGGCCTCCAGGCCACAAGCAGTAAACGGGGGTCCAGATAGGTATTACATTTCCATTCTTCCCTTCTTCCCAGGAACTCCGGGGGGGGGGGATTTCACAGCTCTTAATTCTCCTAGTTTCTCTTTGCAACACCCCTGCGAGGTAGGTATTTACCGGTGCTTAGGCCGAAAGAGAATGACCGGCCCACAGTACCCCAGTCAGCTCTCTGGAAGACTGTAGGTTTTAAATTGGGCTTTCCCAGGCCTGGACACTACTCTGTAACCTAGTGGTACCAAACACGGTGCCCACCCATATGTTTCCCAGAGCCTGCTTGTTCCTTGAGGATAAAAATCCAAAGAGTCTTGAATGGAACAGGAAACAACCCAGGCTCATAGGATTGGGCTTTTTTTGTAGAAAAAGCCCAGCAGGAACTCATTAGCATAATAGGCCACACCCAACAGCAGAAATGCATTAGCATATTAGGCCACACCCACGACAGCACAGCTCATTAGCATATTAGGCCACACCCACGTGTTACCAGAAGTGTGGTCATCCAGCCATACCCACCTTTTGCTTCTTATTCTGTTGACCTTGTTTGTTGTCAAAACCCAGGGCCTTTTTTTGTAGCAGGAACTCCTTTGCATGTTAGGCCACACACCCCTAACGTAGCCAATCCTAATGAGTTTCTGCTGTTGGGTGTGGCCTATTATGCTAATGAGTTCCTGCTGGGCGTGGCCAACTTGGGAGCCAGCCGGAACTCCGTTCCTGTGCGTTCCTGCCCAAAAATAGCCCCAGCCTCCAGATGGGATATAATTACTCCGTGTAACATTGCATTATCAGTTCTATTGTTTACCAAGCACATTCACACAAACATTTACATGCCAAGACTATAACAGATAAATGTTTTCAATATATAGAGTACTTGTGTCGAAGTTCAGTCCAGCTCGGACTAAACGTACATGAGAAGAAACCGATAAAGAAATGATTAGAACTGAACGTTGGTGCGAGCGCTTCATTTATTTGAAACATTTATCTGTTATACTCTTTGCATGTTAATGTTTGTATGAATGGGATGGGTAAACGACATAATTGATTATACAAAGTCACACTGAGTAATTATACCACGATTGTGGTGGTTCTTAACGGCTTTTCCCATGATCTCTCGTAAATTGCCAATTCCCCCCAGAATTACAACTTACCTCCAGACTACATAGATAGCTAGTCTATTTATTATTGATTGATTAAAAAGATTTCTTCCACTTTTCCTGGAGCAAATGGCTGCTTGGGCAGGTGGGCTGTATGGTGCTCTGCAGTCCTGTCCCAAAAGCCACACCCTCCCAGTGCCTGGTCCTTTTTAACTGGAGATGCTGGGGATTGAACCTGGGACCTTCTGCCTGCCAAACAGAGGCTCTTCCACTGAGCCACGGCCCCTCTTTACAGCTCTCCAGGGTCTCAGGCGGAGGTCTTTCCCATCACCTCCTGCCTGTTCCTTTTCACTGGAGATGCCGGAGATTGAACCTGGGACTTTCTGTATACAAAACAGAGGTTTCCCACTGAGTCACAGCCCTTTCCCTGGGGATTTGTGTTTCTAAGCTCTCACAAGGACTCACCTTATCCACAAGCACTTTTTTCTGAGAGGGTGACAGGTTCTCCAGTAGCGTGGCGAATCCAGGGACTTTGAGCGCATCCAAGACCACGCTGGGGGGTATCTCTTGCAGTTGGTCAAGATCCAAGCCAGCCAGCAAGCTCCCAAGAGCTGCTAGACTCCTTCCGTCTTGAATCTGCAAACAGGAAATGTATCAGTTGTATGTCAAGTCAGGTTGCCAGCCTCCAGGTGGGGCCTGGAGACCTCCCACTATTACAGTGCATCTCCAGAGGACAGAGATCAGTTCCCCTGGAGAAAATGGCTGCTTTAAATTGTGGACTCTGTGGCATTGTACCCTGCTTAGGCCCCTCCCCTCCCCAAACCCCACCCTCTCCAGGCTCCATCCCCCAAATCCCCAGGAATTTCCCAACCCAGAGCTGGCAACCGTAACATCAAGTCAACCCGAGTGCTTCTCTAAGCCCTCTTTTTGCAGGCAGCTACTATTTTTTGACACCGTGACCTGGATGATCTAGGGTAGCCCAAACTCTAGGGTTGCCAGGTCGACTTACCTGGCCAGCAGGGGTCTCCCAGCATCCTTCTGGGAGACCAGAAGTGATGTTGGGCATTTTCGGGCCTATTTCCAGTTTCAGGCCTACTTCCGGTTTGGGGCCTACGTCCAGTCGAGAGTGACGGGGTTTTTTTTTGTGTGGGCAGAACTCTATGGTAAATTTAGGCTTCAAACCAAAAACCAGAGCTTGACTCCCAACTGGAAGTAGGCCTGAAACCGGAAGTAGGCCCAAAGTAGGCCTGAAACTGGAAGTAGGCCCAAAAAGGTCCAAAAAGTTGGGTCGGTTCCCCGCCAGCCCGGATTGAGCCGCCGGGGGGAACCCCACCCCCAAAGTGGCGGGAGCATGTTCAGGGGGGACGCTCTGTCATTCAAGGGAAAACTCTATGGTTTCCCCTCGAATGACACTGGCCCCGTCCCCAACGTGTCCGGCGTGATGATGTCACTTCTGGGTGAGTCCCCCCGCTCCATCGAAGGTAAGACTTGGCAACCCTAGCTAGTATGCAGAGGCAGGCAATGGCAAGCCACCTCGGTTCTTCTGCTTTGAAAACCCTATTGGGTCGCCATACGTTGGCTACGACTTGGTGACGCTTTCCACCACTGCTGTTCTTGACACAGGAAGTGATTTAAAGGAATACTTCCAGATTCTTGGATTCATGGGTTTCATTTTTCTTTTTGCAGGCGAACGCAGTCGGTACTCTTGTAACATTTCCTGCCGGAGGGCAAGATTTGGGTGCGGCAGCCGGGACAGAGTCCACAGGGTGTGCGCCACTTCCTGCAATTCTGGCCCCGGGGAACCCTTTATGGGCTGAACCACAAACTGCCCAGGTGATGGTAGGTCTCTGTTTCTCCCTCTGTCTGCCCCTGTTGCCTTCTAAGTAGTTCATACGGGGAGGAGGAGAACTGAAGGCTCTTTTCACCTGGTATCCAGATTGGAACAGCTTGCTCAAAATGGCTTCCGCCTGCTGTGCGTTCCAGCCCCGAACTTTGCTCAGGGAAGGCAGAGAAGCCAAGAGGTCGTCGTTGCGGATCCCAAACACAATCTGGGGCTCCGAGAGCCCGGCAGCCGCCTGTCCCAGGGAGGTCAGGATATCGGGAGAGAATTCGTTGAATTTGCTGACCAGTGAAACAGCAACCTGGTGAGAGAGAGGGGGGAAAACCCACCAAAGAATTAGAGAGCCTTCTGAATCGGGGTGGGGGGGACAGTGGCTGGACGCCATCTTGGATGCCATACCTGTGACTCTCCGCCGGTGGCTGGGGCCTGGAGCAGTGTTCCCTCTGAGCGAAGTTAGTGTGAGAGTAGAATTTTTGCTCACAAGACTCCACGGCTTAGAGGGAACATTGCCTGTGACTCTCCGCCGGTGGCTGGGGCCTGGAGCAGTGTTCCCTCTGAGCGAAGTTAGTGTGAGCTGGCTCACAATTCTTTAGCCTCCGGCTCACACATTTTTGTCTTCGCTCAGGAAGGAGGGCTCCAGAGCAAACTGATTTATGCCAGAGTCGCTCACAAAGTAGAATGTTTGCTCCCAGGACGCCACAGCTTAGAGGGAGCACCGGCCTCGATATGTCCCGTTCTTGCAACTGGTCTCCAAGCAACAGAAATCAGTTCACCTGGAGAAAATGGCTGCTTTGGAGGGTGGGTTCTAGGAAGTCCCTCTCCGCCTTAGGAGGTGAGCACCAGATTCTGTTTTGTTTGTATGATGTCTTAATATTTGATACTATTTAATATTTTTAATGTTTTTATTGTAGTATTATACCGGCGATATGCCCTGTAAGCCGCCCTGAGCCTGCGGGGAGGGCGGGATAAAAATCTAAATAATAAATAAATAAATAAATAA
>NW_015168143.1:138191-141501 GCF_001447785.1 Gekko japonicus | reverse complement strand
CACGGTCATCCGAGGGAAAACTCTATGTTTTTCCCTCGGATGGTCGTGGCCCCGCCCCAGCGTGCCCGGGTCACTTCCGGGTGACGTGGATGTGCGGCGCGCGCGCAAAGCGCAGGCGATCCAACCACCATCCAGGAGTCCCCCGCTGCGACTCAATTCACACTTGGCAACCCTACTACAGCTACAGCCCAGGTAAGAGAGAGAAGAAAAGAAGTCCTAGATAAGATGAAACAGAAGGCAAGCAAGGGCCAAAGAGGCTCAACATCTAACCTAACCAATGAGAGGATTGGGGTCAACTGCTGAGTGTACCCGAGTGAGAGAATTCTCTTCACCAATCCTCCGTCTAAGCTGTGGAGTCTTGTGAGCAAAAATTCTACTTTGTGAGCGACTGGCATCAAAGTTGTGTGAGCGAGCCATTTGGCTCCTGCATCACTTAGTTTGCTCTGGAGCCCATCCTTCCTGAGATAAGACAAAAATGTGTGAGCAAGAGGCTGAAGGACTGTGAGCCAGCCCACACTAACTCAGCTTAGAGGGAATACTGCTCTTAACCCTTTCCCTCCCAGATCCTCTTGCACGAAGAATTACAATACCCCCAGCACCAGGTCCAGCTGTGATGCTCACCTGGAAAGGGAGCATCCGTTTCTCCCCAGTCTTCGGGCACTTCCTGTGGGTTATCACGCAGTTCTTGCTGATCCTCTCCGCCAGGGTCAGTGCATCGTTCTGGCTGAGTGGGCTCACAGCTTCGGGTTCGAGGTTACAAACCAGATGGTCCGGAAGGCTGGGGAAGGGGCAGAAGAGGAGACGTCTTAGTGCAAGGAGCCGCACTTTGGCCATAGCATTTGCTGAAAGCTGTGGTGCTCTCAGCTGCGGCTGTGCGTGTTGTTATGAATGCGAGCCACTCCAAACACCTGCTTGGAATACAGGATCCTCTTTAACCGTGACTCAGTGAGTGAAAAGTTTCTTTGAAAGTTGACCTTCAACTGACCATAATCTCTCCCCGCCTGTCCTACCTCACAGGGCTGTTGTGGGAATATAATGGGCGAGGCACACTGATCTCTATGGCGGTAGAGTTGGATAAAAAAAGGAGTAGATAGATGTGGGATGAACCATTCATTTAAGATGATCCAAACATAGTAAGGAAAGCAATCCCAAATGCTTTCATTGACTTAAAATTATTTGGCAGAGAATTCGACACTTTAATGATGGTCTGGGCCTGGCTGGGGCGATGGCACGCGTGCCCACAGAGAGGGCGCTGAGGGCCACCTCTGGCACCCGTGCCATAGGTTCGCCACCACTGTGTTAGGGGGATCAACCCTTCAGCTCGGCAGCCGGCAGAGTCATGTGTGAGTGTTAACTGCTATCAAGTTGCCTCTGCCATGGCGACCCTATGAATTAATGTCCTCCGAAACATCCTATGCTTAACAGCCATTCTCAGGTCTTGCAAACAGAGGGCCCTGGCTTCCGTGGTTGAGTCCGTCCATCCCCCGTTGGGTCTTCCTTTCTTCCTGCTGCCTTCCACTTTTCCTAGCACCGTGGGGGTTTCCAGGATGTAAATTGCACCTCAGCGGTACGCTGGGCCACGTTCCTACAGGCCTTGGAGAGAGAGAGAGCCAGAGGTTTGAGAATAAAGCGGCCGATATTGTAATGCTGCAAAAGACAGGAGCTGCGGTGGCTCAAGTGGTTAAGACGCTGAACTGCAGGCTGTGGAAGGTCAGTCGTTCAGCAGTTCGAGACCTGGGTGCTGCATGACGGAGTGAGCTCCCGTCTCTGGTTCCAGCTCCTGCCAACCTAGCCGTTCGAAAGCAAGAAACTGCAAGTAGATAAATAGGTGCCACTTCGGTGGGAAGGTAACAGCGTTCCGTGCGCCTTGGTGTTTAGTCATGCCGGCCATATGGCCACGGAAATGTCTTCGGACAGCGCTGGCTCTTCAGCTTGGAAACGGAGACGAGCACCGCAACCCTAGAGTAGGACTCGACTGGCTTTCAAGCAAGGGAACCTTTACCTTTGTATTGTAATGCCCTCTGTAGAGATCTATGGCGCGGCCTCATTTGGAATACTCTTCACCGTTCCGGTCACCGTATCTCCAAAAGAGAGTTTAGTGTAGTGGTTAGGAGCACGGACTCTAATCTGGGAGGACCAGGTGTGATTCCCCACTCCACATGCAGCTGCTGGTGTGGCCTTGGGTCAGTCACAAGTTCTCTCAGAAAGGAGACTGTCAGCTACTCTGAGACTCCTTTGGGTAATGAAGGACGGGGTATAAATCCAATCTCTTCTTCTTCTTCTTCAAAAGGACATTGCAGAGCCGGACAAAGGGCAGAGGAGGGCGACCAAGAGGATGAGGGGGTTGGCGGCCCTTTCCCTAGGAGGGAAGGCTGAAGCGTCTGGGACTTTTCAGTTTAGAAAAGGGACAACTTGGGTGGGGGGGACGTGATAGAGGTTCATAAAATTACGCTCGGGGTAGAGAGAGTGGACAAAGATAACTGGAGAGTATCCAATGGAGCTGATGGGCAGTAGGTTCAGGACGAACAAAAGAAAATACCACTTTACACAGAGAGTGGTTGTAATGTGGAATTCGCTGCCAGGATGGGCTCTTTTTGTAGCAGGGACTCCTTTGCCTATTAGGCCACACACCCCTAATGTAGCCAATCCTCCAAGAGCTTACAGAGCTCTTCTTACAGGGGCTACTGTACAGGAGCTACTGTAAGCTCTTGGAGGATTGGCTACATTAGGGGTGTGTCGCTTAATATGCAAATGAGTACCTGCTACAAAAAGAGCCCACAGGAATAAATAGCTTTCAAAGGGGATGTTCGAATCCTGACCTGCATCAGCAGTGTTCCTGGTAAATCCCCACCAGGGCCCTCTACCCAAAAGTTAATTTGCCGCAAACCACAAAGACCCATGACCAATGCTCCCTCTAAGCTATGGAGTCTTGTGTGCAAAAATTCTCCTTTGTGAGCTAACGGCATTAAAGTTGCGAGCGAGCGATTGGGCTGCTGCAGAAGTTAGTTTGCTCCGGAGCCATCCTGCCTGAGCGGAGACAAAAAAAGGTGTGAGCCGGAGACTAAAAAAACTGTGAGCTGGCTCACACTCACTCAGCTTAGAGGGAACACTGGCCATGACCCATCAGCAAGTTTTGACATTCTCTTGGTCTCTGAGCCAGTGGGTGCCCTCCCCCCCGTTGCATGGCTAGAGGGTGGGGGGGTGGGGGTGAACCACCCATCAGGAAGCAGAACACTTTGGTCAGTTGGTGGATGCTGTTAAAACACGCAGAGGTCATTTCGGGGGGGATCGCGGGGGAACGCAGTTCCCC
>NW_015168143.1:116914-134498 GCF_001447785.1 Gekko japonicus | reverse complement strand
TTTTAACTGGAGATGCTGCCGGGGATTGAACCTGGGACCTTCTGCATGCCAAGCAGAGGCTCTGCTACTGAGCTAAAGCCCCACTTCATGGCTCTCCAGGGTCTCAGGTGGAGGTCTTTCCCATCACCTCCTGCCTGGTCCTTTTTAACTGGAGATGCCGGGGATTGAACCTGGGACCTTCTGCATGCCAAGCAGAGGCTCTGCCACTGAGCCACGGCCCCTCTTGACAGCTCTCCAGGGTCTCAGGTGGAGGTCTTTCCCATCACCTCCTGCCTGGTCCCTTTTAACTGGAGATGCTGCCGGGGATTGGACCAGGGACCTCCTGCATACCAAGCAGAGGCTCTGCCACTGAGCCACAGCCCCTCTTGACAGCTCTCCAGGGTCTCAAGTAGGGGTCTTTCCCATCACCTCCTTCTTGGTCCTTTTTAACTGGAGATGCTGCCAGGGATTGAACTTGGGACCTCCTGCATGCCAAGCAGAGGCTCTGCCACTGAGTCACGGTCCCTCCCCTCATTGTTTCATTGGGTACAGAAGGGTGACACTCAAAGACCTCCAGAGTGAGGGGGGTGAGGGTGAAAAGGGGGAAACTCAACAAAAAGTACTGCTCACCAGGATTGTCTTCTCAGACTCAGCATTGGTGGAAGTTGCCCAGCCTGGAAGACAAATGATTTTCTATTAAGATTTCAGCGGGGAAAAGAACAAGAGATCTTTAGCTCTGCACTGCCCCAAAGATAGCAGGATCTCTCCATGTCCCTTGGCTTGGCAATTTCTGGTTCTCAGAAGTATATAAGGATGTAAGAAGAGCCCTGCTGGATCAGACCAGTGGTCCATCTCGTCCAGCGTCCTGTTTCACACAGTGGACAACCAGTTCCTCCGGAGGGCCAACAACAGGGCATGGAGACCAAGGCCTTCCCTTGATAAGAACACCAGAAGAGCCCTGCTGGATCAGACCAGGGAGGGTCCATCTAGCCCAGTATCCTGTTTCACACAGCGGTCAACCAGTTCCTCTGGAGGGCCAACAACAGGGCAGAGAGGCCTCCTCCTGTGAAGAACCTCAGAAGAGCCCTGCTGGATCAGACCAGTGAGGGTCCATCTAGTCCAGCATCCCGTCTCATGCAGTGGCCAGCCAGTTCCTCTGGAGGGCCAACAACAGGGCAGAGAGGCCTTCTCCTGAGAAGAACCTCAGAAGAGCCCTGCTGGATCAGACCAGTGAGGGTCCATCTAGTCCAGCATCCCGTCTCATGCAGTGGCCAGCCAGTTCCTCTGGAGGGCCAACAACAGGGCAGAGAGGCCTTCTCCTGAGAAGAACCTCAGAAGAGCCCTGCTGGATCAGACCAGTGAGGGTCCATCTAGTCCAGCATCCCGTCTCATGCAGTGGCCAGCCAGTTCCTCTGGAGGGCCAACAACAGGGCAGAGAGGCCTTCTCCTGAGAAGAACCTCAGAAGAGCCCTGCTGGATCAGACCAGTGAGGGTCCATCTAGTCCAGCATCCCGTCTCATGCAGTGGCCAGCCAGTTCCTCTGGAGGGCCAACAACCGGGCAGAGAGGCCGAGGCCTTCCCCTGATGTTGCCTCCTGGCTCTGGGATGCAGAGGGTTAGTGCCTCTGAATGTGGAGGTTTCCCTTAGCCACCATGAATCTATCTAATCTCCTTTGAAAGCTCTTTATTCCTGTGGCCATCACACAACATCCTCTGGCAGCAAATTCCACATTTTAAGCACTCTCTGTGTAAAGTAGTATTTCCTTTTGCCCGTCGTGAACCTACTGCCGATCGACTTCATTGGATGCCCTCGTGTTCTAGTCTTTGGGGAGAGTGTTTGGAGTGGCGTGGTAGGGCTAAGCGGAATGGCTTAAAGAGGATGTGCGGCGTGCCTTCTGTCGCCACAACTGGAGCTCGGAGAGGAGAAGAGATTAGATTCCAGCTCTGCTAGTTCTCTGAGCATTGCCGGCAGCTTTGGGAAACTTTCGTTTAAGAAACAAAGGAGGGGTTTTTGGCTAGGCAGACCACCCAGTTTGTGGCTCAGCTATAGCCAACAATGCCTGCCTTACTGCTGTACAGTGTCTCAGTTAATTACTCTTAGCACTCCACCATTAAGAAGGATACATTTACACATCTGTCTCCAATTTGGACATATTTATTTGCTTCACTGTTTTCCCCCTGGAATTAAATCCAAACAAATGGTGACTATATAGACTTAGCTTGTTATTCCTGTTTGCATCCATTAAAACATCTTCATGATGTTGTAAGCTAATTTGCTGTTCAATCCCTACCTTATATGTATGGGCTGGAAACATCCATTTCCCTGTATCTGAGGAAGTGTGCATGCACGCAAAAGCTTGTTCTGCTGTCCTTTCTGACCTCTTTGGGGTGTTTATCTGCACAGTTTGCACAGAATTCAGGAATCTGAATTCCCCCGCTTGGCAGATGCCCTCAGCTGAACAGGCGGCTGCTTGTTCTTCGGCGCTTGCCAGATTGGTCTCTTTATGTGTTTTTCGGGTGTCAATATTTTTTCCTAACCTCTCTGTGAACTATGGCACTTCAAGGATTGTAGAACTAGGAATCCAATAACTGGACCCCTGAACTCTTCCTTGTGGGATCATTGCAACATTCCCAAGGTAAAATGAGAACTTATTATGATAATGTTAATTGCTGCCAAATGTCTTATTGCTTCTCACTGGAAATCTACATAAATTCCATCACTGCAAGAGTGGTTCTTAAAATTGTGGGACCTATTTATTCTGTACAAGATTACAAACAAGTCTAGAGGTTCCTCAAATCAGCCCAGTCTCCTAGAGAAATGGTACCCCTTGTTACACAGATGTTGGTCAGGCATCTCAAATTGTTGTTGTGTACTAGACAAGAATCAAATCTCTCTTCTTTGCTCACATTGAACGAATTGTAACTATTCCTTTTTATAGTATATTGAATGGTTCTAATGCTAATTTATATCTGTTAAGATAAGCGTGATATTTAGATCTAAATTTGTATGTTATCTTTTTTTTGCTTCTCTCAACCCAGTTCCAAATTCTCTGCAAAACTTCACAATCGATAAAGTTGGGCTGCAGCCGATAATAACTGTACTCACCGACCAGAAGCAAGCAGCTGAGGATTTGGGAAGGATGGGACATTATTCCAAACGGGCCCCGTCGTCCCATGACTGGATCCAGGCGCTCCAGAAAAAGAAAGAAAACAAAGAACAGAATCAAAACGGTTTCTGGTAATGATGTTTAAAAAGCTTCCCTGGTCCTTAAAAGAGCAAGAAAGGCATGTAGAGGAAAGGATGCCAGCCTCCAGGTGGGACCTGGGGATTCCCCGGGATTCCAGCTCATCTCCAGACTACGGAGAACAATTCACCTGCAGGAAATGGATGCTTTGGAGGGTGGACTCTATGGTATTGTGCCCCACTGAGGTCCCCGCCCTCCCCAGCTCCATCTCCAAATCTCCAGGAGGTTCCCAGCCAGGATCTGGCAACCCCAACCCTCCAGCCCCTGCTGGTGGCCAGGGGGAAATTATCAATCCTAGAACATAACATAAGAACATAAGAGACGCCAATGTTGGATCAGGCCAAAAGCCCATCCAGTCCAACACTCTGTGTCACACAGTGGCCAGAAATACCAGGTGCCATCAGGAGGTCCAGCAGTGGGGCCAGGACATTAGAAGCCCTCCCACTGTTGACCCTCCCACTAGCTGGAAGGCATAAACATCGCAGCTGTCCAATTTTAGAAAAAAGGAATTGGAAGTTGTACAAATCCTCAGGCAACTGCAATTGTCTCAGAGAATTCTCTAAGCATTTGTTTCTTGACACCTTTAATGCTAGCGATCGATTAGTAATAAGAATAGAAAAGAGCAAGAGTCCAGTAGTTTTAAAAAAAGGAATTGGAAGCAGTGACCCCTCTAAGCTGAGTTAGTGTGAGCCAGCTCACAGTTTTTTCGCCTCCAGCTCACGCATTTTTGTCCTAGCTCAGGAAGGATGGCTCCAGAGCAAACTAATTGATGCAGCAGCCAAATGGCTCGCTCACAACTTTGATACCAGTAGCTCACAAAGTAGAATTTTTGCTCACAAGACTCCACAGCTTAGAGGGACCATTGCATTTGGAAGTTGTACAAATTCTCAGGCAACTGCAATTGTCTCAGAGACTTCTCTAAGCATTTGTTTCTGGAAACCTTTAATGCCAGTGATCGATTACTAATGAATCTTAACCACTTGAGCCACCGCAGCGCAGTAGCACCTTAAGGACTAACAAAACGTGTCGCAGGGTAGGCGCTTTTGTGAAGCAGATACCTGAAGAAGTGAGCAGTGAGTCCAGCATTCCCTCTAAGCTGAGTTAGCGTGAGCCAGCTCACAGTTTTTTTAGCCTCCGGCTCACAGATTTTTGTCTTGGCCCGGGAAGGAGGGCTCCAGAGCAAACTGATTTATGCAGCAGCCAAGTGGCTCACTCACAACTTTAATGCCAGGAGCTCACCAAGTAGAATTTTTGCTCACAAGACTCCACAGCTTAGAGGGAGCGTTGGCAGTGACTCCCGAAAGCGCCTCCCCTGCCACACATTTGGTTCGTCTTTAAGGTGCTGCTGGACTCTGGCTCTTTTCTATGTCTTGATCGAATAAAAATAGCAATACTTATAATATATACTGCGACACACTTAGCCTTGTTTTTCTGGCCAAAGCGAGCCTTTTGCACTTTAAAGGTTAACAGATTTATTTCAGCAGAAGCTGTCCTGGCCTGAAGCCCGTCGCCTGGATTTAAATAGCCCTCCGAGAAAGGAAGAGGCCGTGGTGGGTCGGCCCCTGCAAATTAAGACGCAGCTCAGAGAACGAGAAGCAAACAGACTTGGCCCCATAGGAGGAGGGACAGGGGAATGCACAGAAAAAAGAGCGTCTTTTCCAAGCTCGTACCTACCGCTCTCTCCTCCCGGCGTGGCGTGTAGGGCTGCGAGCTCAGCCGGTGCGGTGCGGCTTTTCACTACAATTGGCGGGGTGTGGCTCTTCTGGATCTAAGCGCTTCATTTGAAGCGACAGGGCAGGTGTCAAGGGCCCGGCCACACCTGGGTCATGCGGAAATCTTCTCGAAAATACAGCTGGGCAGTCCGACAGGGTGGCACTTGTGATTAGAGGTTAATTCTCACCCCACCACAGAAACGGGAAGCTGACGAGAGAAAAGCCCCTGATACCAAAACGGGGCTGCCCCCGGTTAAAAGGTGAGGGATTTGGGGTGCCGTCTGTGTATCAGGAGCTGCGGTGGCTCAAGTGGTTAAGACGCTGAACTGGAGGCTGTGGAAGGTCGGTAGTTCAGCAGTGCGAGACCCGAGTGTGCCGCATGACGGAGTGAGCTCCCGTCTCTTGGTCCAGCTCCTGCCAACCTAGGAGTTCGAAAGCAAGAAATTGCAAGTAGATAAATAGGGACCACTTCGGTGGGAAGGTAACAGCGTTCCGTGCGCCTTGGTGTTTAGTCATGCCGGCCACATGACCACGGAAACGTCTTCGGACAGCGCTGGCTCTTCGGCTTTCAAACGGAGATGAGCACTGCAACCCTAGAGTCGGACTTGACTGGCTTTCGAGCAAGGGAACCTTTACCTTTACCTGTGTATCTCCCGGGTACATTCCTGTCGTGCCCTTCTCCCAAAGGGCTTGGGGATGGCCTACGCCAGTGGTGTTGAACATTTGTTAGCAGGGCCGGATCTGACATAAATGTCACTTTGTCGGGCCGGGCCATGTGTGCCATAAAATGTAATGCCAGGTAAGGTAAAGGTAAAGGTTTCCCTTGCTCGAAAGCCAGTCAAGTCCGACTCTAGGGTTGCAGTGCTCATCTCCGTTTGAAAGCCGAAGAGCCAGCGCTGTCTGAAGACGTCTCCGTGGTCATGTGGCTGGCATGACCAGGGGTAATTTTGTAGAAAAAGAGGTGCATAATATATTTATCTACTTGCAATGTCTTGCTTTCGAACTGCTAGGTTGGCAGGAGCCGGGGCCAGAGATGGGAGCTCACTCTGTCATGAGGCACACTCGGGTCTCAAACTGCCGAACTACAGATCTTCCGGACTGCAGCTCAGCATCTTAACCTCTGAGCCACTGCGCCCCCCCCCTAGAAACACAAGGTACCAGAGATATAAACTTTATAAAGATGATTTCAGATGCCAAATGGCAATAGCAGGCGTGCTTAGATTAGGTGTGATATGCAGAGGGGTGGAGACATCAGCATTGGTGTGATATCCAGAGGCGTGGAGATATCAGCAGTGGTAATGAGACAGGAAACCTAGGTCTCAGTTTGGTCCAGGAGAATTCAGTCCAGGGGGGATGCAAAGAATAAATGGGAATAAGTCTGAAGAAGTGAGCAGTGAGTCACAAAAGCACACACCCTGGCTTTTCTCTCCCCCCCTTTTACCATCACAACCCTGGGAGTTTGGTTGTGCTTTTATATTTTCAACATGGGAGCTCCATCCCCCCCTCAGCATGCCAAGCCTGCAATAGGACATCACCCATGCTCTGCACCCTCTGAAGCAGGACAGCCTGAAACTGATGCCACGCCTGTCCTCAGCCCCTGAAAGTTGGCATCTAATTCCACAGAAGATGCTGACGGAGAGGCTTTATTATATTTGTTTGCTTGTTTGCATTTATTTCATTTATCCCCTGCCTTCCTCCCTGACGGGGACCAAAAATGGCTTGCCTCACTCTCCTCGCCTCTGTTTTCTCCTCAGAACAACACCCCTGTGAGGAAGGTTAAGCCGAAGTGTGGGAGAGGCCCAAGGTCGCCCAGCAGGCTTCCGTGGCACAAATGGAGCTTCGAACCCGGGTCTCCCAGATATCACTCTGCCTCTCTTAACTTACTACATGATACTGGCTCTCCACCATCTTTACCATGGTGGCTTATTTAAAATTTTTATATTCGTTTTTGAATTTTCTGGAATGCTTTAATCCGTAATTTATACGCACACACCTCTGTAAGCATATCTGGTCTAAGGACGGTAATAGAAATAAACTGAAACACGACAGTGGGTGTCCCCGCAGCATCCCCTTTTGCCCTCCGGAACCCAGCCACACGGGAGCGGCCCCGGAGAGGCCTAGATCCCCAGCGGTTTATTGAATCCGAGCAGGGCGTGCCCCCAGGGTCACTCGGAGGCAAGCGGCTGACTCAGGTCCCCACCCTGCCCTTTCAAAAGAGGCCTGTCACTCTCCATACCCATCAAGTCTTCTCCCTCAGTGCCTCTCTCCTCGGCCGGCGCACCGCTGTCCTTGTGAAACAGACCGGTGACTCAGCTCCAGGGCGCATAGCAACACCCACGGTGCCACCCCAACTGTGACGACGTCCCCAAGGCTGAACTGTGCTCTTCAGATTCTACAGCGGGAACAATGACAAGGAAATAAAAGTTGGCTGCTCCCCTGCGTGGACTCGAGAGGCCCGACACGGATGCCAAAAAAAGTCGACAAGCAGAGACGGAAGGGCCGATAGCTGCCTGAAGGATGTATTTCACACGGAGGCAAAGTTTTACAGATGGTTAGTTGTGAAGGGAGAGTCCCTTTCAAATATTATTTATGCTTTGCATTTATCTACTTCGTGTATATCCCGCTTTTCTTTCCTGGTGGGGGCCCAAGGTGGCTTGCAGCATTCTCCTCTCCTCTGGTTTAACCTCACAACACCCCTGTGAGGTAGGCTAGGCTGAGAAAGTGTGCCGGGCCCCAGGTCATCTGGGTCTCTAAGGCCCCGGTCACATAGAGAATTTGCCGCGCGAAAAGCACAAATGTCAGGCAGATTTTCGGGGCGCGAACACACCGCAACATCTGGGAAGCATAGCGCACCTGTGGCCAACCCGTGGCGTCCCGCCAAAGAGGCGGAGTTAAAAAGTACCAAGGAAAGTGCACTAGCATCCAGAAAAACGCGGGCAGGGGCGGGCGTCTGATCGCGGGAGCGCTAGTATCCCGTGGCATCTGGCGCCCGTCCACGTCCAAGAAGACAGAGCATCACTTGCCCCAGAGCCCCTATCTATACCTTGTGGCTAATATCCACTGATGGACCTCTGCTCCATATGCTTATCTAATTCCCTTTTGAAGCCGTCCATGCTTGTAGCCGCCACCACTTCCTGTGGCTTTTGAACTGCCGGGCCCCAGGTCATCTGGGTCTCTAAGACTGTCGTCTGGCACTCTGACCGCTATACCACACTGCTTGACAAAATGATGCATGGGATAGAGAAGGTAGAGAAAGAAGTACTTTACTCTCTTCCTCACAATACAAGAACTCGTGGGCACTCCATGAGATTAAGGAGCAGTAGGTTGAGAACAGATAAAAGGAAGTCCTTCTTCACCCAAAGAGTCATTAACATGTGCAATTCAGTGCCAGAGGTAGTGGTGGTGGCTGCAAGCGTGGACAGGTTCAAGGGGGAATTGGATAAACATCTGGAGCAGAGATCGACCAGTGGCTATTAGCCTCAAGGTCTAGATGGAACACTCTGTCTGGGGCAAGTGATGCTGTGTCTTCTTGGTGCTTGGGGGGCGACAGTGGGAGGGCTTCTGGAGTTCTGGCCCTGCTGGTGGACCTCCTGATGGCCCCTGGGGTTTGGCCACTGTGTGACACAGAGTGTTGCACTGGATGGGCCATTGGCCTGATCCAACAGGGCTTCTCTTACGTTCTTATGTCCGGGACACTGATGCTCTGTATCCTTGGTGCTTGAGGGGCAAGAGTGGGAGGGCTTGTGGAGTTCTGGGCCTGCTGGTGGACCTCCTGGTGGCTCCTGGGTTTTGGCCACTGCGTGACACAGAGTGTTGAACTGGATGGGCCATTGGCCTGATCCAACAGGGCTTCTCTTATGTTCTTATGTCCGGGACACTGATGCTCTGTATCCTTGGTGCTTGAGGGGCAACAGCGGGAGGGCTTCTGGAGTTCTGGCCCCGCTGGTGGACCTCCTGGTGGCTCCTGGGTTTCGGCCACTGTGTGACACCGAGTGTTGGACTGGATGGGCAATTGGCCTGATCCAGCATGGTTTCTGTTATGTCCTTATGTCTGGAGCAGTGATGCTCTGTCTTCTTGGTGCTTGGGCGGGCCCTAGTGGGAAGGCTTTTGGAGTTCTGGTCCTGTGGGTGGACCTCGTGATGGCACCTGAGTTTTGGCCACTGTGTGATCTGATCCAACATAGCTTCTTTTTTGTTCTTATGTCTGGGGGCAGTGATGCTCTTTCTTCTTGGTGCTTGGGGGGGCCAGAGTCTTCTTGAGTTCTGGCCTTGCTGGTGGACCTCCTGATGGCCCCTGGGTTTTGGCCACTGTGACACTGTGTGACATTGAGTGTTGGACTAGATGGGCCACTGGCCTGATCCAGCATGGCTTTTCTTACATTCTTATGTCCAGGGCGGTGATGATCTGTCTTCTTGGTGCTGGGGTGTTTGTGTGTGGACCTCCTGATGGCCCCTGGGTTTTGGCCACTGTGTGACATGGAGTGTTAGACTGGATGGGCCACTGGCCTGATCACGGACTCTATGGCATTGTACACCCAACTGAGGTCCCACCTCAAATCCCGCCGGGAAAGAGAAGGGAAAGGGGGAGTTTGGGGGTCACAGGAGGAAGAACAGGGGTGGGGGCAGCAGCGGAGAGTAATCTGATACCTCGGGGTGTGTGGACACTTGGGTTGCCAACTCCAGGTTGGGAAAGTCCTAGGATTGGGGGGTGGAGCCTGAGGAGGGCAGGGTTTGGGGAGGGAGGAGACCTCAGTAGGGTAGAATGCCATAGAGTGCACCCTCCAGAGTGGCCATTTCCTCCATGGAACTGATCTCTAAGGTCTGGAGATGTATTGTAATTCTGGGAGGTCTCCAGGCCCTACCTGGAGGTTGGCAACCCTAGTAGACATGGTTCCTGCCTGCTCTTGTATCTCTTGCTGCTGCTGTGGCAGGAGGGTGTTTCTGCACCCCTGTGTCAGAATCCACAGCAAAACAACGAAGTACACGCTTCCAGGAAGGTTTTACTTTTATTGAAAAGCTATAGATGCAGTAACATGAACACTGTTAGGAATGGTGGGATACCTATGCACATAATAGGATATAGGGCATTCGTATGCACACACACACACCCCCATGTAGTACCCAATTAGATGGGCTCCCGCGCGGGGGCATTTGGCAGATAACTAACGGCTGCAGAAGGTGGGAAGGTAAGATACTTCCCACGAGTTCCAGACACACCAACTCCTCCAGTGGCCTTGAGAGATATGCGTTACAACTGCAGGGCTTTTTTGGTAGAAAAAGCCCAGCAGGAACTCATTAGCATAATAGGCCACACCCAACAGCAGGAACTCATTAGCATATTAGGCCACACCTCTGACAGCACAGCTCATTAGCACATTAGGCCGCACCCCCATGTTACCAGAAGTGTGGTCATCCAGCCACACCCACCCTTTGCTTCTTATTCTGTTTACCTTGTTTTACCTTGTTTGTGGTCAAAACCCAGGGCCTTTTTTTGTAGCAGGAACTCCTTTGCATGTTAGGCCACAGACCCCTAATGTAGCCAATCCGAATGAGTTTCTGCTGTTGGGTGTGGCCTATTATGCTGATGAGTTCCTGCTGGGCGTGGCCAACTTGGGAGCCAGCCAGAACGCCGTCCCTGTGCGTTCCTGCCCAGAAATAGCCCTGCAGCTAAGATACAATTAAGCGCATGGGAAGGAATGCAGAGCAATTAGAAACACACACCACACTCATGGCAGCATTGCTGACAATTGGTTACTATGTTCCCTCGTCGTGCTGGTGGGGGGGCAGGCGCTCCAGGACGTTTCTGACACAATGATGTTACCCGGAAGTGACACCATCACATCGGGGATGTCATGTGGCAACGCTCTGGTCTGAGGGGAAAAACTCTATGGTAAAACCAGCTACAGGCCATAGAGCCGTATGACTTCCCCGACATGATGACGTCACTTCTGGAAGCTGTCGTCATGTCGAAAAACATCACACTGCGATGCTGTGGTCTGAGGCAAAACTCTGTGATTTGGGGGCGGGGTTTCCCCAGCTGGCTGGCGGTGAGCAGAAGCCCTGAAAACTGGGCTGGGGAACCCCTGCCAGGACCTGGGGACCGTAACGGATCTCCAGGCAACGAAGATCAGTTCCTGTGGAGAAAATGGCCACTCTGGAAGGTGGACTCCATGACATCGTGTCCCGCTGAGGCCCCTCCCCTCCCCAAACCCCTCTCTCCTCAGGCTCCACCCCCAAATTCTCCAGGTTATTTCCCAACCTGGAGTTGGCAGCCCTGTTACAAAGGTTGCTCTGCCCCAGGGAACCTGGAACCTGGGCAGGAAGCAAGCGGGCAGGTGCCATTGGCAGACAGGCCTCCTTGCCTTAGGGTACCCCGTAAGCCCACAAATCTTCGTCAAAGGCAAGGAATCCCCTTCGAAAGGAGGGCTCCTCTGTTCCAGTTTGGTGTAGTAGTTAAGTGCGTGGACTCTAATCTGGGAGAAGCGGGTTTGATTCCCCACTCCACATGCAGCCAGCTGGGTGACCTTGGGTCAGTCACAAGTTCTCTTGGAGCTGTTCTCCCAAGAGCAGTCCATGAAAGAACTCTCTCAGCCCCACCTACCTCACGGGAGATGGTAAGCTGCTCCGAGACTCCAAGAGAAGTGGCCAGCAATCAGTCACTGGAGAAGAAGAGAAGAAGAAGAGATTGGATTTATACCCCGCCCTTCGCTAGCCAAAGGAGTCTCAGAGAAGAAGAAGAAGAAGAAGAAGAAGAAGAAGAAGAAGAAGAAGAAGAAGAAGAGATTGGATTTATACCCCGTCCTTCACTACCCACAGGTGTCTCAGAGCTGCTTACAAACTCCTTTCCCTTCCCCTCCCCACAACAGACACCCTGGGCTGTGAGGTAGGTGGGGCTGAGAGAGCTCTTGACAGAAACTGCTCTTTTTTCAAGAACAGCTCTTATCAGAACTATGGCTTGCCCAAGGTCATCCAGCCAGGTGCGAGTGGAGGAGTGGGGAATCAAACCTGGTTCTCCCAGGTTAGCGTCTGCACACTTAACCACTACACCAAATTGGCTCACAATCTCCTTTCCCTTCCCCTCACCACAACGGACACCCTTGTGAGGTAGGTGGGGTTGAGAGAGCTCCCTTGAGGACTGCTCCTGAGAGAACAGCTCTGAGAGAACTTGTGACTGGCCTAAGTTCACACCAGCAGCTGCATGTGGAGGAGCGGGGCATCAAACCCGGTTCTCCCAGATGAGAGTCCGTGCTCCTAACCACGACGCCAAGCTGGTTTTCTCAGGTTGCCAACTATAATTGGGACATATCTGGAGATTTTGGAGGTAGAACCTGGGCAGGCAAGAGTTTGGGTAGGGCTGGGACCTCGGTGGGATGGAATGCCACAGAGTCCACCCTCCAAAGCAGCTATTTTCTCCAGGGGATCTGATCTCTGTTGCCTGGAGACCAGTGGTTCATCCCAGGAGATCTCCAGCCACCACCTGGAGAATGGCAACCCTGCTTCACAGCCACACCCATCAGCGCAAAAGCTTCAGGCCACACTGGCCAATGCTCTTGCAGGGAATAATCCAGAGGAGCGGCTAACGCTGGCCCTGGCCTTCAAGCTGTGCAGGAAGGAGCCCCTTGAGACTGGGCACTTACGCGGTGATTAGGACTGGCTTTCTTCCCAGCAGCCGGCCTCACGAGGGATGGGCCCGAGGGGGGAAAAGGAGACCCGGATCGATCCACAGAGACGGGCCCTGGATTGACATTTCCAGCCCAGCCAATTTCTTGCCTGGCCGACCCACTGCAATGGTTGGAATGCCCTCCAAAGGCAGGTCCCTGCGTCAGTCGAGATTCACGGCAAGGGAAAGAAGGGAGTCGGTCTTTGCCAAGGTCTTGGCGCCTTGCCTTTTCGGTGGCGAGAACATGGCTGGTTTCTCACTAGAGCGGGAGGCACCCCGGCGGCCCTGGGGGTCTCCTGGCACGCGCGCTCTGGACGCGTGCCGCAAGCACGTCACCTGGAGGTGACGCAATCGTGTCGTGCACGTTCGGGGCAGGCCCGTAGCTAATGTGGGGCCCATGGGGCCTGGCCCCCTAGCTTTTCTTCCAGGCCCCCTCCCCCTGGGCTGGCCCCCAAGTGAATTAATGTAATTAACTTTGTATTAATGAGCTCCACCACCCCTGAGGCCCCCTCCCCAAAAAAGCCCTAGCTACGGGGCTGGTTCGGGGTGGGGCCACAGTCATCCGAGGGAAAACCATAGATTCCACACCATAGAGGGAGCATTGAGCTTGACCACTCCCTCTGAATGGTTGCCAGTATGACCCCCCCCAAAAAAGCAATGGACAGAAACTGAAGAGATGGGTTGAATAGAACAATGACCCTATAAAGTCCACAATTCCCTCTTTAGGAAATTCTACAGAATGATTGCATCTAAACGTTCCTTGCTCAATGCGCAGTGCGCTGTACATGGATAGTGCTGTATAAACCTTAAATAACCTTGACTTTGCGACACAGCGTAGGTCCCCAATGTGGTGCCCATGGGAGCCATGGTGCCCACAACACCTTACTGCAGGGGTGTCGAATTCATTTGTTACGAGGGCCGGATCTGACATAAATGAGACCTTGTTGGGCCGGGCCGGGTGTGTCATAAAATGTAATGCCAGGGAGTGGAGATATAAACTTTATCAAGGACACAAACACAAAGATTATTTTTTTTACTTAAAACAAAAACAGGCTTACAACATTAGCTCTGTAAGCTGGAAACCTACTTTTGATGGATTGACATTCACCACAGAAATCTCATGCTCAGAGTTCTGAGTCTAGGACCCAGGTGAAAACATGAAATGGCTAAGTGATTAAAGAGAGTCTGGCAAAGCAAGCTATGATGCGGCAGCAGCAGTAGAACTGGAAGCAGGAGATGGCCAGTTCCACTGCGGGCCTGATGGAAGCCCTCCGAGGGCCTGATCTGGCCCCTGGGCCGCATGTTTGACACCCTGCCTTACTAGGCGTCCACTACATGTTTTCAGAAAGTGCGTGGGCCAGGTGGGGCTCTGGCTCTGTGGGCCGCTGAAGATCTGATTGACTGTGCAGGTTAAAATAGCATTGTGAAATCGGCCAATAGTATCGGGGCAAACGGCGGCGCAACATCGAGGCGGCTCTAGTGCGAAATCAGCCCATGTAATGTTTGGAGGAAACCAGGGGGTTGGGAACATCAAGCTCCCCTTGGGACATTTCTTTCTAGCCAGTTTGTACGTGAGGTTGCCACCCCCCCCGATGGGGGTGGGGTTTCCCCCAATTTTGGGACCCCCGATCCGCCTGCCCGCCAGCTGCTGGCAGGGGGACCCCCACCCCCAAAGAGCTCCACAGCGCCTGATGTGACCAGTGCAATGTCTTCACCCAGAGAGGTGACGTCATCGCGCTGGGCACGTCACGGGGGGATGATCTAGCGTTCAACCAAAAACTCTGTGGTGACCATAGAGTTTTGGGCCGAATCCTAGAGTGTCCCTCCTCAACATGCCTAGTGCGATGACATCACTTTCGGGGGATGTCATCACGGCACACCCATGAATATCCAGAGGAGGACTCTGGAGCCCCCTGCTGGCGAAAGGTAGGGACACGGCAACCCTATTTGTAATGCCCACTGGTTTTCTGTGAAGTTGCTCTTTCTGTACGGGCCTCTGTGTTTTATGATGAGAAGGGTCTCAGGCAGGGAAGAGAAGGAGACGAAGAAATTGGATTGATACCCTGCCCTTTACTCTGAGTCTCAGAGCGGCTTACAATCTCCTTTCCCTCCCCCTTCCCCACAACAGACACCCTGTGAGGTCGGTGGGGCTGAGAGAGCTCTTTCCAGGACTGCTCTTGAGAGCGCTGAAAGAACCTGTGACTGACCCAAGGTCACCCAGCAGCTGCACGTGGAAGAGTGGGGAATCAAACCCGGTTCTCCATATTAGAGTCCTCCGCTCTTAACCACTGCCCCAAACTGGCTCTTTCCAAAGGTGTGTCTGTGTTCAGCAATGAAGTATCACCGGATTTTGCATTTCTGCAGGCGGAAGGAAAAGTGCTTGTTTTCTCTCGCCAGGGTCCAGCCAAATGGGTGCAGCGTCCTTAACGAGGCTAGAGTGACCCTGTGTGGCTGAACGTGGCACTGCAGGCCACCTCCTTGGTGACCAGCGCTGTCGAGGCCATGGTCTTCTCCTCTGGTGAGTGGTATTTTGTTAAAATATTTTTATGCATGCCTGCAAAGCATATGGAGGATCCAAACGTAAATTTGTCTCCAGCATAATCTTAATTGACTGCCTCCCCCCATGGCACTCGCCCACCAATGACATGAATTCTTGCTCTCTGGAACATTTGAGTGCTTTACGGAGATCCCTTCGATGTCACCCCTGTAAAGACACGTCCCTATAGTGTTATGAGGTGACCTTTTGTTATGCTGCCTCCTTTTCCTTACTGAGCGTCCCCGACTTATTTCTGCTGCCTCCAAAGACCCTTGCCTTACAATTCTTCGTCTCCTCATCGGTCAATTCAAACCTGCCGAGCGTAACATTCGGCTTGGCAAAGCGTTCGGTAGTACTCGGCAGCTTGTGTGTGGTTGGATTGTTATTTTGGTCGCCCCTCATTCAAGACGGGACACGGATTTTATCTGTGTGTTTGACAGCAGTCTCTCTCTCTCGCTGCAGTAGTTCCTCAAGCCACTGGGTGCTGCTGTTGACCAAGGTTTCAAGTCTGTCCGCAAGTGGAAACAAGTCAGAGAGCAGCGAATGGAAACCGATGCTTCCATCGGTCAATTCAAACCTGCCGAGCGTAACATTCGGCTTGGCAAAGCGTTCGGTAGTACTCGGCAGCTTGTGTGTGGTTCGAATGTTATTTTGGTCGCCCCTCATTCTACAGGACACGGATTTTATCTGTGTGTTTGACAGCAGTCTCTCTCTCTGCAGTAGTTCCTCGAGCCACTGGGTGCTGCTGTTGACCAAGTCTTCAAGTCTGTCCGCAAGCGGAAACAAGTCAGAGAGCAGCAAATGGAAACCGATGCTTCAAAAAACTCAGGACGGGGTGTTTTTATAAAGATTCTCGGGACTTGTTCCTCGGCAGGGAGAGCCACATTGTCGGCTTGAGAACATCAGAACATAAGAAGAGCCCTGCTGGATCAGACCAGTGAGGGTCCATCTAGTCCAGCCTCCTGCCTCACACAGGGGCCAACCAGTTCCTCCGGAGGACCAACAACAGGGCATGGAGGCCGAGGCCTTACCCTGATAAGAACATCAGAAGAGCCCTGCTGGGTCAGACCACTGAGGGTCCATCTAGTTCAGCATCCGGTCTCACACAGCGGCCAACCAGTTCCTCTGGACAGCCAACAACAGGGCAGAGAGGCCAAGGCCTTCCCCTGATAAGAAAGAAGAGCCCTGCTGGGTCAGACCAGTGAGGGCCATCCAGTTCAGCATCCCATCTCAAACAGTGGCCAACCAGTTCCTCTGGAAGGTCAACAACAGGGCAGAGAGGCCGAGGCCTTCCCCTGATAAGAACACCAGAAGAGCCCTGCTGGGTCAGACCAGTGAGGGCCATCCAGTTCAGCATCCCATCTCAAACAGTGGCCAACCAGTTCCTCTGGAAGGTCAACAACAGGGCAGAGAGGCCGAGGCCTTCCCCTGAGAAGAACCTCAGAAGAGCCCTGCTGGATCAGGCCAGTGAGGGTCCATCCAGTCCAGCATCTGGTCTCACACAGTGGCCAACCAGTTACTATGGAAGGCCAACAATATGGTATAGAGGCCGAGCCTTTCCCCTGACATTGCCTCTCGGCACTGGAATTCAGAGGTTGACTGCCTCTGAATAGGGAGGCTTCCTTTAGTCATTATGGCTAGTAGCCACGGATAGACCTGTCCTCCATTAATATGTCTAGTCCCCTTTTAAAGTCCTCCCTGCCTGTGGCCATCACTGCATCCTCCAGCAGCGAATCCCACCTTTTAATCACTCCCTATGTAAAGTATTTCCATTTGTCTGTCCTGAATCCGGAGCCCATAAGCTTCATTGGATGCCCAAAGCTGACGGGCAGTAGATTCAGGACAGACAAAAGGTTGCAACCTAGAAAGTGAAAACTCAGTCCCCAAATTCTCCAGGGTGCCTCCTCTACTGGAAACCACCAAATCCAACATGTTAACGCTGGTGAGATTTGCAGGTTGCTTTAGCGGCAGCGTTTCTGGGGAAGTGAAGCCTGCCAGGTTCTGGGAATGGAAACCGTTCCCAAGAAAGTCACGTCTGACTGGAAGAGAACTCGCTTCTCTGTGGGAGTGCTGCATCGAGGCACACGGAGCAAGTCTTGCAAGCGGATTGTTTGCTATGGTTCACAGCCACGGTCAGGGGTCGTTTCGTAGAAAAAGAGCTAGGGGAACTCATGAGCATAACTCATTAGCATATGCCACGCCCCCTGACATCACCGGAAGTGTGTCATAAGGCCACACACCCCGCCCCCAACGGTCCCGGCCGCCTCCGCTGGCCTTGGAGCTCCACTGCCGAGCCCCATGAGGGGCCCGGCGGTGGACCTGCAAGGCCGGCGTGCGTGCAAGGAAGCCCCACAAAGGCCCTCCCTGGCCCCAGGCAGGCAGGGGTGGGGAGAGGCAGGGAGGAAGCAACTTACCCTCCCTCTTCTCCTGCCTCCTCCTGGCTGAATGAGGGC
>NW_015168143.1:115682-116888 GCF_001447785.1 Gekko japonicus | reverse complement strand
CTCTCAAGGGCAGTCCTCGAGAGAGCTCTCTCAGCCCCACCTACCTCACAGGGTGTCTGTTGTGGGAAGGGGAAGGGAAGAGGTTTGTAAACCACTCTGAGTGTGATTCTGCGTTGGCTTTTCCCTCAGCCCCACCTACCTCACAGGGTGTCTGTTGTGGGGAGGGGAAGGGGAAGGAGTTTGTAAACTGCTCTGAGACTCCGAATGAAGGGCGGGGTATAAATCCAATCTCTTCTTCTTCTCTTCTTAGCTCAGGAAGGATGGCTCCAGAGCAAACTAATTTATGCAGTAGCCAAATGGTTTGCTCACAGCTTTAATGCCCGTAGCTCACAAAGTAGAAGTTTTGCTCACAAGACACCACAGCTTAGAGGGAGCATTGATTGTAACTGGCGTTCAGAGTTACAGCACCTCTCATTATAGAATAGGGTTGCCATGTCTGCAATGAAAAGTGGTAGGGAACTAAAGGGGTATAGACCCGTCTGAACAGCCGTGCAACCAGAAATGGTGTCACACGGCTCTCTAGGGTTTCCCTGAATTTTTACGGTAGAACCACAGAAATCAAGAAAATTCCTAGAACGTCACACAACAAAGGGATCTCACTTCCCGGTGCCTTTCCTGGAGGTTCTATGTTGCCAACATTGCTGATATAGCCATGAATTTTAAAGCCGCTGAAGCTAGGAGCTATCGCTACACCTTGTGGCCGTGAATTCCACAAGCCGATCATTCCTGAAGTGAAGAATGATTTCCTTTTGTCTGTCCTGAAATTATTTCCTGTCAGGTTCACTAATGCAGAGGGAGAAAACTTTATTCTTACACAGGACTCAAGATTCCAAGGTTTCTCACCATTCCGGGCACCATCGGGCAACACTTCCATAAGTAGCCTTTGCTGTTAGATAGCAGGGAGAACCCTACCACTAACTTACTCAGTCAAAGGCAGGTCTAGGCGTACAAAAGAAGGCCTTGCTTTTGTTCAGTAAAGTAAACTTTTGCTGTGCTTTGTGCATTACATAATTTATTTTTGTAAGCTCTTAAAAGAAAGTGATGTGTTTTTATTCGCGTTTTCAACCATCAAGGTGTTTGTGTTTACATAGTTTGCTCCCCGAAGTTGTTGGTGGTTGTCATTTTAAAATGGGAGGAGGAGAAGGAGGAGGAGGAGAAGGAAGAAGAAGAAGAAGAAGAAGAAGAAGAAGAAGAAGAAGAAGAGGA
>NW_015168143.1:113196-114953 GCF_001447785.1 Gekko japonicus | reverse complement strand
CGCAGTTCCCCCGGGTGAGGTGCAGGGGGTGGGGCACATGACGAAGCCCCGCCCCCTGCTTCCGGCCGCCCCGCTTCCAGCCCTCATTCAGCCAGGAGGAGGCAGGAGAAGAGGGAGGGTAAGTTGCTTCCTCCCCGCCTCTCCCCACCCCTGCCTACCTGGGGCCAGGAAGGGCCTTGGCGGGGCTTCCTCGCACTCCCGCTGGCCTTGCAGGTCCACCGCCGGGCCCCTGATATCAGGGGGTGTGGCATATGCTAATGAGTTATGCTAATGAGTTCCCCTAGCTCTTTTTCTACGAAATGACCCCTGCTTACTAGAAGAGGCTACCGTATTTGTCGTGGGCATACTTGGAAAGAAGGCCCATTCGTGATACCTGACAGGGGCCTTTGTGTAAGAGGGAACATGGAGGACTATGGGAAATGTAGTTCCAACACATTCCAGGCAAGAAACTTAGCTCAAAACAGCAAAATGAAATTGAATGGCAATCAAATTTAAACAGAGAATGACTCCCCGCCCCCGTGGTATTTGCTGCTCTTTTCGGCAAGCACTTTACAAACTCTCGCAAATTGCATCATTTGCTATGAAAAATATCTTCCCCCCCAAAAAAACCTGGCATGGCCCTGATGAATCCTCCCATTCAATGGCTGGTGCTTACTTTTTCTAAATTGAAATTCCAGAATTCATTTATTCAAGGAAGACAAAATAACTGAACAATAATTTAAAAAATATATGAGAAGAAAGAACACTCAGTGCTTTAGGAAGAAGTAAATATTGAATACCTAATTTAAATTATCCGATTAAAATTAAAATAGCCTAAATTGTAACTCCTTAGTCCGGACTCCCACCTCCATTCCAAACAGATGTCTTGGTGTTTTGTGGGGGGGAAGATGTTTCCATACATGTTCCACCCTAGCTACTTAACCTAGAATCATAGTGTAATGTATTCAAAGCTGCCTTGAATGCAATGTATGAAACATCTAATTGGAATGTAATGTTGAGCTTCATCCTGGGCTAGGATCCAAAGTCATCCAATAGTATTGCTAGCCCAGGAAGTAACAAGCTCCTTGAGCGGGAACTAAGGTGATTGGACCTTATCTCTGCAACCTCATAGGTTGATATGTGTACAGTGGGTGTGGCTATATTAGCCTGGAATGTTTAAAAGTAGGACAGCTGCAATGTACAAGCTGTTCTGGCTATCTGACGTTGATCCGTGTTGGAGTTGTGTTCGAGTTGAAGAATAAAGTTGTGTTCTTGCTGAATCACTCTCCGACTGCTTTGTTAAGTGAGCGACTTAACACATAGAGTTGGAAGGGACCTCCAGGGTCATTTAGTCCAACCCCCTGCACAGGGCTGGAAATTCACAAATACCTCCCCCTCCACACCCAAAGTAGAGACATCACCCTGCCAACAAAAGTCCATATGGTCAAAGCAATGGTATTCCCAGTAGTACTGTATGACTGTGAGAGTTGGACCATAAGGAAGGCTGAGTGCTGAAGAACAGATTCTTTTGAATTATGGTGCCGGAGAAGACTCTTGAGAGTCTCTTGGACTGCCAGGAGATCGAATCAGTCAATCCTAAAAGAAATCAACCCGGACTGTTCCCTGGAAGGCCAGAGACTGAAGCTGAAGCGCAAATCCTTTGGCCACCCAATGAGAAGAAGGGAGCCCTCACTGGAGAAGACCCCGATGCTGGGAAAGATTGAAGGCCAAAGAAGACGGGGACGGCAAAGGATGAGATGGTTAGACAGTGTTATCCA
>NW_015168143.1:109611-112747 GCF_001447785.1 Gekko japonicus | reverse complement strand
CCATGGCCATACAAGGGAAAACTCTATGGTTTTCCCTTGTATGGCCGTGGCCCCGCCCCCAGCGTGCCTGGCATCCTCCCGTCACTTCCGGGTGACGTGCGTGCAGCGCGCACAAGACGCCAGCTGGGAGTCCCCCGCTCCCGGCGAAGGTATACTTGGCAACCCTAGGAACCCCTGTCTCTTCTTTCTGAAATTTGCATTAAAGCTGTCTGACGCTGCATGCAAGCGACTTGGATTCAGTGTTTTTTGAGGCTGAATTTTTTAAAAAAATCTTTCTTTTTTTAAAAAGCCGAGATCTTGAGGAGGAAGCACTTGCGTCCAGGAAATGTGCCAATTTAATATCAGGCCACATGGAAACGGCATAAGAAGTAACCAGATACTGTGGGGCAGGCACGCCTCCCATCAAGGGATAAGTGCAGCCAGCCACACCCTGCCTCCCCCCCCCCACATTGGGGACTCGAGCCGAACATTTCACACCCAGCAGGAACATCCCTGGAATGAAGCACCCGAACCGGTCGATGACGCAGCTCCGGAGAGCGACCCAGCCGCAAGACCGGGTAGTCAACCGATTCCTGGATCAACTTCTTTTGGGTCGGTGATTCCCTCTCCTTCTGTATGAATTGAGGGGTTTCCTCTTCAGTGGGCAGATGCAGATTTTTGTATTTCATTTATGGCCCTGCCTTCCTGCCCAATGGGGCTCCCCAAAGCAGCTTACATCCTCCTCCTCCTCTTCTCCATTTTATCCTCACGACAACCCTGTGAGGTAGCTCAGGCTGAGAGAGTATGACTGGCCCAAGATCAAGCTCTGTAGCTAGGGCTGGCAACCAGCCGGAGATGGGGGGGGGACTTACAAGGGGACAGAGAAAGGCCTAGGCCTCATTGCAGGCATCTCACAGGAAGTATCATCATCACACCAGCGACTGTTCGGTATTTGGGCAAAAACTCTATGGTAAAACCAGCTTTTACCATAGAGGTTTTTGCCTAAATACCAGAGGGCTGCCGGAAGTCACTGGTGTGATGATGTCACTTCCTGTGCGACATGAGCCACAAGGCCTAGGCCTTCTCTTTTCTCCTGGTAAATCCTCCCCCTCCATGTGCAAGCTGATCGGTGGCTGAGGATAGGTCCTGGCGGCGAGGGACCCCCTTCCTCCACTGAGGGGTCTGGCAACCCTATCTGTAGCAGAGTGGAGGTTCTATCTTCATATATCCCATGAGGACAGCACAAAATGATGGCTTCCTGTTTGCCCCTGTTATTCAGGGGTGCACTGCTATTGAAAATGGAGGCTCTGTTCAGCAACTGTAAAAGGTAAAGGTTCTCTTGCTCGAAAGCCAGTTGAATCCGACTCTAGGGTTGCGGTGCTCATCTCCGTTTCAAAGCCAAAGAGCCAGCGCTGTCCGAAGACGTTTCCGTGGTCATGTGGCTGGCGTGACTAAACAGCAAGGCGCACGGAACGCTGTTACCTTCCCACCGAAGTGGTCCCTATTTATCTACTTGCAATTTCTTGCTTTCGAACTGCTAGGTTGGCAGGAGCTGGAACTAGAGATGGGAGCTCACTCCGTCATGCGGCACCTGGGTCTCGAACTGCTGAACTACTGACCTTCCACAGCCTGCAGTTCAGTGTCCTAACCACTTGAGTCATCCGGTTTGTGACAGGACGTGAACGGGCACCAGATGCCACGGGATACTAGCGCTCCCACGATCAGATGCCCACCCCTGCCCCGCCTTTCCCGGATACTAGTGCACATTCCGAGGTACTTTTTTACTGCGCATCCTCGGCGGGACGCCGCAGGTTGGCCACGGGTGCGCTACGCTTCCCAGATGTTGCAGTGTGATCGCGCCCCGAAAATCCGCCTGACATTTGTGGCTTTAGTGCAGCAAATCCTCCGTGTGAACGGGGCCTCCGTTAACCAAACGTCTGGCCTGGCTTCGAAGAGCAAAACAAAGTGGTCCTCAAAGGGTTAAGCCCCCTCTCCCTTCCTACACAGCCCCGAGGCAATTGTGCAGCCTCGCTTTAGGGACGGGCCATGCGATCTTTTGCCTGTTAGGCAGCTTCAGGCATTCCCCTTGCCAATTAAAAGCGGGAAGCCAGTACGAAGGGTCCGGCTTTTGCTTGTGAAGAGTTAGAGAGATCAACATCCAAACCGTTTCCCAGGCAGGTTCCAAATTTGGATGGTCTGAAGTGATACACAAAATCGTGCGCATGGATACGAAACCCAGATTTCTGTTTGTGTGCTGAACTGAAGCCGTGTTTAGTTGTTGGCTCCCCGTTTAGGAATTAAAGAGACAACGGATCTCTAAGAAGAAGTTCTTGGAAGCTTACAATTCGCAGAGCTATTTAGGGGAAGGTGTGCCCATTGAACTAGTTTTAAGTGGTTTTAAGGTGTGTTGTTGTGCCTCTAAAGAAACTGTTTTTTCAAGCCCCTTGACTCAGCAGGCACCTCTGCTGGGTGTTTATTTTCTTTCCCTGCTCGCTGAATTAGAATTCTTCTGCCACTTGGCTTCTGTAAAGCCTCCTCCTTCGGGTTATATAAACAAGAATCAGCGGAAAGCACTCAAAATGTTTCCAGATCTGCAAGGGTGCCTGAGAAAGGTGTCATTTAATCGGGGGGAAACTGGCCCTGGGGGGAGGGCTGACACCCCCCCCAAAAAAACAACCCTCAGAGAAGGCCTCTCAGCAATTGAAGATCAGACTGTTTTGGAATATCTCAAAGTCTCGAGCAGGTGGAAAAATATTTTGTGTGAAAGCAAATGCCACAAGGGAGGCTCCCCCCGGCCACCCCCTTAGGGAAGAAGAGGATCTGGAACACAGTAGTTTGTGCCACATTCTCTTCCTGCCTAGAGTTGCCAACCTCCAGGTGAGGGCAAAAATGAGAGATCACGGGAGAAAGTGGAATTCCAAAACAAACCAAAACGGACTTTGTGCAGTTCCGCAGGGCCTGTAAGATGGAGCTCTTCCGCCAGGCCTTTGAGGAGGAGGAGCCGCCGCCACTATTCCACCACTGAGAGTCCATCACTCCTCTACCCCATTACTGGGGGGGGGTAGATGCCGCCTGTGAGCTGGGAAATATTACTCCTGGTGCTCATGCTATTAAGAAAATTGGCCGCCAGTGTGGGATGTCGTGCATCTTGGTCTTT
>NW_015168143.1:99484-109486 GCF_001447785.1 Gekko japonicus | reverse complement strand
GAGTGGAGATCCACATCCAGCACTCCCCCCCCCCACACACACACACCAGCCCTAAAGCCCATTGGGTAACCTTGGACCAGTCACTCTCTCTTCCTGGCCTACCTGAAGGGGTCGTTGTGAGGATGAAGGAGAAGAGGGGAGGAGAATGTTCACTACCCCAAGTTCCTTGGAGAGAAGGAAGAGGAGAAATGTTCTGCTACATAGTTGGTCTTCCTCTGGCCACAGAGTTGCCGACCTTCAGGTGGGATGCAAAAACTGAGGGTCACCGTGTTAGGAAGACATAGAAAAATATATGACACTGTCAATGTTCCCGCTAAACTGTGGAGTCTTGTGAGCAAAAATTTTACTTTTTGAGCTACTGGCATTAAAGTTGTGAGCGAGCGATTTGGCTGCTGCATAGATTACTTTGCACTGGAGCCATCCTTCCTGAGCTAAGGCAAGAATGTGTGAGCTGGAGGCTAAAAAATTGTGAGCTAGCAAACTCAGCTTAGAGGGGACACTGGACACTGTGTATAATAGATGTATGCTTGTGGTAGATCTATTTTGTGCTTTTTATTTATTTTTTCTTAATTTTTCTATTTGTTGTTGTTGTTCAGTCACACAGTCGAGTCCAACTCTTCGCGACCCCATGGACCACATCACGCCAGGCCCTCCTGTGCTCTGGAGTTTGCTCAGCTACATGTTCGTTGCTTCGATAACAGTCCAACCGTCTCATCCTCTGCCGTCCCCTTCTTCTGTTACTTTCAGTCTTTCCGAGCATCGGGGTCTTCTCCAGTGAGCGCTCCCTTCTCATTGGGTGGCCAAAGTGTTTGAGCTTCAGCTTCAGTATCTGGACTTCCAGGGAACAATCAGGGGTTGATTTCTTTTAGGATTGACTGATCTGATGTCCTTGCAGTCCATCTGTTATATAAATATTGGTGTCGAATATTACCAAACATAGGTCCACCAAAATAATACGTCAAAGTACAGGTTTACAACCAGAGACTGAGTCCATGGTATGTTTAAAATATAAAAGTTTACTATAAACCTAACATGGGGGAAAGGTACACAGGATGTAAAATAACAAAGAGCACATATGGCTACATCCTTACAGCTAAAAGGTAAAACGGGAAGAGCAGAAATGGCGTCTCCTTCTCAGTCAGAACAAAGAACGGGAGGAGAAGCCAATATGCTAAATACTTGACACCTTGGTTTCCAATCAGACTAGCAAGTTAGCTCCAAAGTTCCTGGGCATCCTATTGTCTAAACAGATTGGTTCCAAACAAACATGTGACTTAACAAACATCATTAACCCTGTAAATACTGAAGTGTTTTGACTTGTAACACCCAATAGTTCTGCTGCACAGTTGGTCTTCCTCTGGCCACAGAATTGCTGACCTCCAGGTGGGAGTGCAAAAACTGAGGGTCACCGTGTTAGGAAGATATAGAAAAATATATGACGCTGTGTATAATAGATGTATGCTTGCGGTAGATCTATTTTGTGCTTTTTATTTATTTTTTCTTAATTTTTCTATTTGTTGTTGTTGTTGTTGTTCGGTCACACAGTCGAGTCCAACTCTTCGCGACCCCATGGACCACATCACGCCAGGCCCTCCTGTCTTCCATCGTGCTCTGGAGTTTGCTCCATGTTCGTTGCCTCGATAACACTGTCCAGCCGTCTCATCCTCTGCCATCCCCTTCTTCTGTTACTTTCAGTCTTTCCGAGCATCGGGGTCTTCTCCAGTGAGCGCTCCCTTCTCATTGGGTGGCCAAAGTGTTTGAGCTTCAGCTTCAGTATCTGGCCTTCCAGGGAACAATCAGGGTTTGATTTCTTTTAGGATTGACTGATCTGATGTCCTTGCAGTCCATCTGTTATATAAATATTGGTGTTGAATATTACCAAACATCGGTTCACCAAAATAATACATCAAAGTACAGGTTTACACGCTGTTCAGACATTCAAACTGCAGCACCTTGTCAGTTTCACAATCACTAGACCCAGGGGACTCTAGTAATTTACCCGTATTGAATATAATCTTTTTCAAGGACAGTGATATTGTTGGAGTTTCAAGTTGCTTACACTTCAGTCATTACAGAGTTAAGTGTTGTTTGTTAGGAATCAGGATGTTACGTTACATAATGTATTCTATGGCGGGAAAGTTTGTGGGGGTTGCTTAGCCTAATGAAGTGACCTGTAACCGTTGTATTGGTCAACTAACAACTTGAGGAGGAGGAGAGGAGATTGGATTTATGCCCCGCCCTTCACTTGGAGTCTCAGAGCGGCTTACAAACTCCTTCCCCTTCCCCTCCCCACAACAGACACCCTGTGAGGTGGGTGGGGCTGAGAGAGCTCTGACACAAACGGCTCTTTTTCAAGGACAGCTGTGCCAGAGCTTGTGACTGACCCAAGGCCACATCAGCAGGTGCAAGTGGAGGAGTGGGGAATCCAACCCGGTTCTCCCAGATTAGAGTCCGCACACTTAACCACTACACCAAACTGGCTCTCATTGCTCTCACAACTGGCTCTCACAACTTGCTTGTGGAAATGCTTTGATCTAGCATTAATGTATTCACAAGGTTTATGGCTCTTTGTGTGAACCAGGCAGGAAGCTCCCCTCTAGAAGCCAACATAGATAGAAAGATGTAGCTGTTAGCATTTAGTACTGAAAGTAACTGCAAGTATGTAACCTTTTCATTTTATTTCTTTTATCCAAAGTACCTTACCCATGCTTTATTTTGTTTTGTAGTAAAGATATTTCTCTTTTACTAATGTGGCTCTTGTGTTTGCAAAATGACCATCGATCTTGAATCTCAGAATCCCAACAGATATACATACAAAACATAAGGCGCAATAAATCCTCTTTGTGAGTACAAGCATTTTTCTAGGGTCCCACCAGGACCCTTGCGGGAAATGTAATGACTGATCTAGGAGAACATATCTCTCAAGTGCTATCAGGCTGCCTGATAGAATTTGAGAGAGATGTTCTCCTAGATAAGGGAAAACTACAGGTAAATTACGAGAGTTCCGCCAGACTAGTGATTGTGAAAGTGGCAAGGTGCTTGTTTTAATGTTTGAACATAGTGCAAACCTGCCCTTTGATGCATTATTTTGGTGAACCTATGTTTGGTAATACTTGACACCAATATTTATATAACAGTGTAGAAAAATTAAGAAAATAAAAATAAAAAGCACACATCTATTAGGCACAGTGTCATATATGACCTCCAGGTGGTGGCTGGAGACCTCCTGGGGTAACAACTGGTCTCCAGGCAACAGAGATCCGTCCACCTGGGGGGGGAATGGCTGCTTTCGGAAGGCGGACTCTATGGCAACATCGAGAGAGCCCGTTTGGTGCATTGGCTAAGAGCGGCGAACTCTAATCTGGGAGAACCGGGTTTGATTCCCCACTCCTCCACATGCAGCCAGCTGGGTGACCTTGGGTCAGTCACAAGTTCTCTCAGAGCTGTTCTCTCTCAAGGGGAGTCCTCGTAAGAGCTCTCTCAGCCCCGCCTGCCTCACAGGGTGTCTGTTGTGGGGAGGGGGAGGGAAAGGAGACTGTAAGCCACTCTGAGACTCCTTCGAATAGTGAAGGGTTAGGTATAAATCCAATCTCTTCTTCATCACCATCACACTCCGTTGAGGCCCCTCCCCTCCCCAAACTTTGCCGTCCTTAAGCCCCACCCCCTAAATGTCCAGGGATTTCCCAACTGCTGGCAACTGTAGCCGCGTTTGACACGGCCTCGCCTTGCCGACGCGGGGATTCGGGGGCTGGCCTGGCAATGGCTTGCTTCCTTCCTCCAGGGTCGGGGATAAAGGGTGGTGCTAGGGGAACAGCAGTCCACGAGGCACCCCTTGAGGGGTGCTGTGTTGGCCCCGATTTTATTTAACATCTACATGCGCCCCCTTGCCCAGATTGCCCGGAGGTATGGGCTGGGGTGTCACCAGTACGCTGATGACACCCAGCTCTATCTGATGTTAGGCAGCCGGTCGGACTCTGGACCAGAAGACCTGGATCGGGCATTGCAGGCCGTGGCTGGGTGGCTCAGACTGAGTTGGCTGAAGCTGAATCCAGCGAAGACGGAGGTCCTGTGCCTAGGTCGAGGCAGTTTGGGGGTGAGAATCCCACTCCCGACCTTCGGGGGGGCTTCCTCAGTCCCAGCGCTGGGGGTTCGGCATTTGGGAGTGCTCCTGGATCCCTCCCTTACCATGGAGGCCCAGGTAGCGGCCATTGCCAAGTCGGCCTTTTATCATCTCAGCCTGATTCGGCAGTTGGTTCCCTTCCTCGTCTGTGCCGACCTGGCTACAGTGATCCATGCGATGGTCACCTTGAGACTAGACTACTGTAATGCTCTCTACATGGGGCTGCCCTTGTCGCAGATTCGGAAGCTGCAGCTAGTGCAAAATGCCGCGGCCAGGCTGTTGATGGGTCTCCCTAGGAGGGAGCACATCCAGCCTGTGCTGAGGACACTGCACTGGCTGCCAATAGCCTACCGAATCCGCTTCAAGGTGCTGGTTCTTACCTTTAAAGTCCTATAGGGCCGGGGTCCAACATACCTACAGGACCGCCTTTCCTTGCATATACCCCAGGGAGCACTACGGTCTGGGTCTCAAAACTGGCTGACCCTCCCTGGCCCGAGGGAGGCCAGGCTAGCTGCTACTAGGGGCGGGGCCTTCTCGGTGGTGGCCCCTACCTGGTGGAACGAGCTCCCGGAGGAGATCAGGGCCCTGCGGGACCTTTCTCAGTTCCGCAGGGCCTGCAAGACGGAGCTCTTCCGCCAGGCATTTAACTAGGGGCCGCTGCCACTGTAGCGCCCGGTCCGTAACTTTACCATCGAGCAGCTGCCAGGAGAGCCAACGAGCAGAAGAACATCTAGCACTCTTGGAAATCCGCTTGAAAGCATTCCATCTAATTGAGTTTTTTAATCCCTGCCAGCACTTTGTATCGTACTATTTTTAACTGTTGTGTCTTAATCCTGTATGTTTTATTCTGTATTTATGTGACTTGGAAACCGCCCTGAGCCTGCTCTGCGGAGAGGGCGGGGTACAACTCTGACAATAATAAATAAATAAAAATAGTATTCTGCAAGCCCGTAGCCACAGTGGGGCTATTTGGGGCTTCGACCAATGTTCCCTCTAAGCTGTGGAGTCTTGTGAGCAAAAATTCTACTTTGTGAGCTACCGGCATTAAAGTTGCGAGCGAGCCATTTGGCTCCTGCATCAATTAGTCTGCTCTGGAGCCCTCCTTCCTGAGCGAATGCAAAAATGTGTGAGCCGGAGGCTAAAAAACTGTGAGCTGGCTCACACTCACTCAGCTTAGAGGGAACACTGGCTTCGACCCGTTTACTTAAAGGCACAGCCCCACAGGAATTTGTCTTCAAAATGCTTTAAAAAAAACCTTTCTTTTTACCATTTTTAAAAGCCGCACGCTCCCTTAAAAAGGTAAAGGTCTCCCTTGCTCGAAAGCCAGTCGAGTCCGACTCTAGCGTTGCGGTGCTCATCTCCGTTTCACAGCCGAAGAGCCAGCGCTGTCCGAAGACGCTTCTGTGGTCATGTGGCCGGCATGACTAAACACCAAGGCGCATGGAACACTGTTACCTTCCCACCCCCTTAAAAATTTAAATGCCACCCCAGGGAAAAAGGAATCCTAGCTACGGGCCTGGTCTTCCGTGGTCTGACATTTATTTATTTTCTTCATTCACCTTTATTTACTGCCTTCCTCCTGAACGGGGACCCAAAGAGGCTTACTGCATTCTCCCGTCCTCCATTTTATCCTCACAACAACCCTTTGAGGTGGGTTCAGCTGAGAGTGTTTGACTAGCCCGTGGCCATCCTGTAAGAGCCAGTTTGGTGTAGTGAAGTGCGTGGACTCTAATCTGGGAGAACCGGGTTTGATTCCCCACTCCTCCACTTGCAGCTGCTGCATGACCTTGGGCAAGCCACAGTTCTGTCAGAGCTGTACTCTCACGAGCAGTCCCGGAAAGAGCTCTCTCAGCCCCACCTATGTCACAGGGGGTCTGTTGTGGGGGAGGGGAAGGGAGAGGAGATTGTAAACTGCTCTGAGACTCTGAGTGAAGGGTGGGGTATAAATCCAATCTCTTCTCTTCTTCTCTCTCTAAGGTTCCATGCCAGAAGGTCTCCCGGATGCTATAGTACTTGAGAGTGTGTTTGACAAATGACCATAAAGGATGCTCTAGTTCACCCTCTGGAATCTCTGGTCTTCCCCATAGCCCCCGCTCAGGGCCCTCACCTGTTGAGGGAGTCAGATTAGACAGCTGTCACGGTATGCCAAATCGAAAATCCCCTTGTTTGAGAGAGGAGTGCCTCTGTCAAAAGAAACGGATTGAAATCTACTCAGTGGGATCGGCCTTTGAGTACAAGCAGGATCTGCGGCAATTGTTGCCTTGACAAGTCGACGGGAGGGCCCCTTTGGTGAGAAGTGACCTGAATTCCGGAGCCGTGAACCTGGACACCTTGAAAGGTGAGGGAGAGGGGTTTTCACGGAGGAGGGGGCTGTCTTTCAGCTTCCACAATTGTGGACTCTGTGTGTGGGCTCCGAGCCTGCCTCTGGGTGCGACTGTGCGTGCATGCAACAACAGGGCCTTAGGTGCAGAATTCTGCTTGCCAAATGGGGATGCCATCCTCCAGGTGGGACCTGGGGATCCCTTAGAATCACAGTTTGTCTCCAGAGATCAGCTCCCCTAGGGAAAGTGGAGAACCAAACCACCAATGATCAAATACTGTGCAGACCCTACTCACACAGAGATGTTCACCTGCTGTTATTTAATAACCGTTGGTTTGTAGGTCCATTCTATCTATGATGAGTTTGAAATATATCGTTGTTTAATTTATGGAGTGCTCAGCTTTTATTTTACCTCCGAGGAAGGCTTTTTAGCTGAAGTGCAATTGGTTCTTGTACCTGGATACATTTTGTACCTTTTAACCTGTATTTGGAGCTGCGGTGGCTCAAGTGGTTAAGACACTGAACTGCAGGCTGTGGAAGGTCAGTAGTTCAGCAGTTCGAGACCTGGGTGCCGCATGACGGAGTGAGCTCCCGTCTCTATTTCCAGTTCCTGCCAACCTAGCAGTTCAAAAGCAAGAAATTGCAAGTAGATGAATAGGTACCGCTTCGGTGGGAAGGAAACAGCGTTCCGTGCGCCTTGGTGTTTAGTCATGCCAGCCACATGACCACAGAAACGTCTTTGGACAGCACTGGCTCTTCGGCTTTGAAACGGAGATGAGCACCACAACCCTAGAGTCGGATTCGACTGGCTTTCGAGCAAAGGAACCTTTACCTTTTTTAACCTGTATTTATAGATTCTGGCATTTGTCCTGATATTAGGTATAGGTACTGGTTCTTGTATCTGGATACATTTTGTACCTTTTAACCTGTATTTATAGATTCTGGCCTTTGTCCTGATATTACGTATAGGTACTGGTTCTTGTATCTGGATACATTTTGAACCTTTTAACCTGTATTTATAGATTCTGGTCTTTGTCCTGATATTACGTATAGGCACTTATATACAGAACCATAGATAATGTGGTTTTTATTGTGAATTTAATATTTCCTATGCATCATTAGAATATATTGTACATATACTTATATTAGCCCTGCGTGTTTAGCCATTCCTGATTATTGTTTTTGTCTCAACCTTTTTGGTGGAAGCAAAAGTGTTGTGTAGTCATAGCCGACGCTCCCTCTAAGCTGTGGAGTCTTGTGAGCAAAAATTCTACTTTGCAGGCTACTGGCATTAAAGCTGCGAGCGAGCGATTTGGCGAATGCAGAAATTAGTTTGCTCTGTAGCCATCCTTCCTGAGCTAAGACAAAAATGTGTGAGCTGGAGGCTAAAAATCTGTGAACTGGCTCACACTAACTCAGCTTAGAGGGAACACTGGTCACAACTGAGTTATGGCGACTCCGTAGGGTTTTCAAGGTGAGAGATGTTCAAGGGGTGTCTGCCGTTGCCTCTCTCTGCATCACGACCCCGGTGTTCCTCGGTGGTCTCCCATCCAGGGCTATTTTTGGGCAGGAACCAACAGGAACGGAGTTCCGGCTGGCTCCCGAGCTGGCCACGCCCAGCAGGAACTCATTAGCATAATAGGCCACACCCAACAGCAGGAACTCAGTAGGATTGGCTACATTAGGGGTGTGTGGCCTAACATGCAAAGGAGTTCCTGCTACAAAAAAAGCCCTGGGTTTTGACAACAAACAAGGTAAAAGGAATAAGAAGCAAAAGGTGGGTGTGGCTGGATGACCACACTTCTGGTAACATGGGGGTGCGGCCTAATGTGCTAATGAGCTGTGCTGTCAGGGTTGTGGCCTAATATGCTAATGAGTTTCTGCTGTTGGGTGTGGCCTGTTATGCTAATGAGTTCCTGCTGGGCTTTTTCTACAAAAAGAGCCTTGCTCCCATCCAAGTACCAACCAGGGCCGACCTTGCTTAGCTTTCGAGATACAATGAGACCAGGTTCACATGGTTTTAATTTGGAAGTATAATCTGCCTTCAGCCGCAAGCAATGCTCCCCCCAAGCGGTGGAGTCTTGTGAGCAAAAATTCTACTTTGCAGGCTACTGGCATTAAAGTCGTGAGCGAGCGATTTGGCTGCTGTGTACATTAGTTTGCTCTGGAGCCGTCCTTCCTGAGCGGAGACAAAAATGCGTGAGCCGGAGGCTAAAAAGCTGCAAGCTAGCTCACATTAATTCAGCTTAGAGGGAACACTGGACAAGAGAAAGACAAGTTCTAAATATTTGTACCAATGAATTAAAAGTTGGAGATGGGTCCGATTGTGAAGAGCTGAAAGGTGAGAGGCGGTGAACGGCCCGATTACCTGCCGCTTCACCTCCCCAAAGGAAATGGGAGGAGGGGTCTCAAAGGCCCCCCAGAGCCCCCTCCCATGGTGAGGACGTCCGGCCCAGGGATAGTGGCCCCCAAAGTCACACGCGAATAGGGTGCCTCCGGATTTTGCACGCCAAATCTCCCTCGCCACGGTTCGCAGAGCACAAGTGCTCCACTAACGCTCTCGGAATTTCAAGAGATGTGTGCTGAGGAAACGGGTAACACCTTCCAAATGCGGTGACTCAGCCGAGAATTCAAAAAGGGAAAAAAGAATTCTTGCTTGCTCTGTGGCTCACACGGCACGGGGCTCTGTGGTTATTATTAGTTTTTTCTTTGCACGCTTTTTGAAAAGCCGAAGTCAGCTGCAGTCCGGGGCGGAGTAAAAGCAGGCAGAGAGAGGCGGCTTAATCCTCCCCCTACCCAGCCCCGTAGCTAGGGGATTCTTTGGGAGGGGGCCTCGGGGGGCCCACCAGCTAATTAAATGGAAGTACAGTGCAGGTGGTAAGTTGGAGCACTTTGGGGGCAGCCCAGGAGGGAGGGGCCCCAGAAGAAACACTAGGGGGCTGGGCCCCGTGGGCCCCATGTTAGCTACGGGCCAGCCCCTATCATTGCCAATCTCCAGGTGGCACCTGGTGATCTCCTGATATTACAATTGATCCCCAGATGACCAAGATCAGTTTCCCCGGAGAACATGACTGCTTTGGAGGGTGGAGTCGATGGCATTATACCCCATGGAGGTCTCTCCCCTACCCAAATCTCACCCTTCCCAGGCTTGACCCTAGATTTCTGGGAATTTGGGGGGTACAGCCCGAAGAGGGTGGGGTTGGGGGAGGGGAGGGGCCTCAGCATGGTACCATGCCAGAGAGTCCACCCCTTCCAAGCAGCCATTTTCTCCAGGGGAACTGGAGTTTGGTGTAGTGGTTAAGAGCACGGACTCTAATCTGGGAGAACCAGGGTTTTTTTTAATTTAAAGATTTTTATTGTTTTCAGACAAAAGGTTAACAGTAAAATCGAGAACAGTGTATAATTATGCTTAAATACACACATCTTAACATATGTAAATTTTGCATATTTTCAAGTAATTATGTTCAGAACTGCTTCTTTTTAGAGCTTTGGACAACTTACATTGTAACAAACCTCAAAACTTGTTGTTGTCCAGTATCTAATATATATAAAATAAAATAAT
>NW_015168143.1:93845-98980 GCF_001447785.1 Gekko japonicus | reverse complement strand
CAATCTCCTCCTCCTCCTCCTCCTCCTCCTCCTCCTCTTCTTCTTCTTTCAGCTGGAGATCAGTTGTAAAAGCAGGGGAGTCTGGAGTCTGGCAACCCTAGTTGGGAAACTCCTGGTTATTTGGGGTTGGAGCCTGGGGAGGACAGGGACCTCGGAGGGGTACAATGCCCTACATTCCACCCTCCAGAGCAGCCATTTTCTCCAGGGGAACTAATCTCTGTAACCTGGAGATGAGCTGGAGTCTGGCATCCTTGTCTACATGTTTGTCTCTGCCCCCATTCCCACAACCCAAGTCTTCTTTGCCTGCGTCTTGCGACTTCTCAGTGCTCGGCCGGACACGTGTCCAGGGCAGCCGATCTCTGGATCTCTCTGAGGAGCCCGTGCCCACATACCAGTTCACTAACAGATTATCAGCTCCGTTCTTGTGATTTCTCAGTTTCTGATTCCCTCCCTGTGTCAACTTTCTCCCCCCACCCCGCCATTGTTGGCTAGAGCTTGAGTGGCACGCAGAGGCAGTTACGCACCCTTCAGAAATGTGACTGTTTCTGTCCCTGACGGATGGCACTCGGGAAACAATGGAACCCGCGTGGTGAGAACCGGGGAGGAGTGAAAGGAAACTTTGAAGAATCGGAACAGTCCCTTGTTTGCAAACTTAGCAAGGCCCCCCGTTCAAAAAGTATATAGCTGGGGTGGCCAAACTTGCTTAAGAAAAGAGCCACATAGAATAAACGCCAGGTGTTTGAGAGCCGCAAGATATGAACAGATAGTTTCTGGAAAGAGATCCATTCTACTACAATACAAATAATTAACAGACCAATCCCATTCGCCCCTGAGACGTTTTTACTAAATATAATGCCTGACAATTTGGAAAAAACAGATGAACATTTGATTTGTCATTTGTTTACGGCAGCAAGGTGGATGCTGTCAAAACATTGGAAACAGGAAGTTATACCACCAATGACGGACTTTACAGTTAAACTCATAGAAATAGCGGAACTGGACAATCTGAAACTGGAGCTCCAGGGGAGGGAGGGTGTTACTTTCAAGAATATCTGGACAAAATTGTATAAATCGCTAGGAAAAAATGTATATAGATATGTTTACTACTCGAAGTAGAATGACTAATGTAAGTTTGTCAAGAGCAAATACCAAATGTACTATAAATGGAATCCTATTGTTTATATGGTGGTGGATATGATAGCAATAAATAAAAAGGTAAAGTAAAGTTTCCCTTGCTCGAAAGCCAGTCGAATCCGACTCTAGGGTTGCGGTGCTCATTTCTGTTTCAAAGCTGAAGAGCCAGCGCTGTCCGAAGACGTTTCCATGGTCATGTGGCAGGCATGACTAAATGCCAAGGCGCACGGAATGCTGTTACCTTCCCACCGAAGTAGTCCCTATTTATCTACTTGCAATTTCTTGCTTTCGAAGTGCTAGGTTGGCAGGAGCTGGAACTAGAGATGGGAGCTCACTCCATCATGCGGCACCCGGGTCTCGAACTGCTGAACTACCGACCTTCCACAGCCTGCAGTTCAGCGTCTTAACCACTTGAGCCACCGCAGCTCCTAACAATAAATACTGGTTAAAAAAAGAGATATGAACAGATATCGCACACGTTTTTATTGAAAGATATGCAGATTTGCTTTCTACGAACATTAAAGGAGACTGCCAAAAATGAAAACCAAAGTGGTGAAACCAGATACTGATACTGATATCTATCTGTCCAATGATATTGATTATATACTGAGATCGAGGCAGCGTTTCAAACACGCGATTTCTTTATTGGCTCAGAGCACAGACAGACAACACACTGAACGACCCAACTATATGCAGTTTGAACCAAGGAAACCATGCCTCCTGGAACGATAACGTCCAATCAACAATGAGCGCTTGGGTCCAATGGGAATTGTTCCCGCCGAAAGTCAGAGGCTTTCCAGATTGGTCCGTTTACAACTGCAACCAATCCGGTTGCGTAGTTTAGGATGCTGACAGTCTATGGAGCTTGTGACCGAAGCTCACGCTTACAAGCTACACAATTAACCCAATACGTAACAATATTTATTCGTTTGCTTATGATATTTATTTCTCTAAGAGAGAGAGAAAGAGAGAGGTGGAAAGAAAGAATGAAAGAGGTGGAAAGAGGTGGAAAGGGCATGCCTTCTCTTCTCCTGACATTACAACTCATCTCCAGGTTGTCAGAGTTTAGTTTCTCTGGAGAAAATGGCTGCTTTGGAGGGTGGGCTCTATGACATTATACCCATTAGAGTCCCCCCCAATCCCTGCCCCCTCAGGATCTGCCCCCCAAATCTCCAGGCATTTCCCAGCTTATTTGAGAAAGGTTAATTTTTTTTAGAAATTTGAGAAAGGTTAATTTTTTATCGTAAGTTGTTTCCGATCTTACTTCATGGGGGAACAGTGAGATAAAAGCGTTTTAAAATAAGTGTTTCATCACAGGTGATAGACTGCAGGAGCAGGGACAGAGGTACGACTTCACAATGCAGGAGTTATCCTAGGGATGTGCTAGGAGCGGTCCAGGATGTAAAGACTACAGTTCCCATGGTGTACTGCAGCACCAGCCCCCCAACAACTGATTAAAGTTTGCTGACACTCGATAATCCACCGAATGTTTAGCTAATCAGCCTATTGGTTATTGATCACTATTGATCGGCAACTCAGTCCGATAAACCTTCAGTTGATTAATCAAGGGTCAGAGGAAGGTCAGCTGGCCAATTACTAGTAGCAGTGAACATCTTGCATTGTGCAGGGGGTTGGACTAGATGAGCCTTGGGGATACCTTCCATAGAATCATAGAGTTGGAAAGGACCTCCAGGGTCATCTAGTCCAACCCCCTGCACAAGGCAGGAAATCCACAAACACCTCCCCCCCCACACCTGCAGTGACCCCTGTTCCACACCCAGAAAATGGGGAAAAAACCTCCAGGATCCCCGGCCAAACTGCCCTGGGAAAAAATTGCGTCCTGAATGTGCTTGAAGTCACAAAGCAGTTCTTTGTCTCCCAGAGAGACAGTATTTTCCAGGTAGAATAAAACAAGTAGAGAGAACAGGAGCAGAACTGAACTCTCCCTCGTTGGGATCAGACAGTTAAACCCTAATTCCAGTCATGATCAGCTGTGGCCATCAGCCAACCAGGAGCAGACAGGGGATGTGCCCAATTTTTGGTTGTCATGGCTACGTGTGGGGATAGGCTAGACGTTTGGAGACCACTCCTGCAGTCACATGACCCCAAACTCCAGCTTCTCCATTGCTGACGTGACTTTTTGCATGTGAGGCAGAGCCAGACGCCATCAGGTCTGCCTCTTCCACACAGAGGTGTGAAAGAATTTGTGGTTATATGGCATGGTTATAAAGTTTCTCTGGCCAAATGGACAGGCCATTTGGCTTCAACAGGAAACAAGACACAGCATGTTATCAGAAAGACATCACAAGAGAAGGCATGGATTTTTAGAAATCAATATTTCTATACAGTCCCCAAAGTGGCAATGAGCATTTCCCTGGGCGTGTAAGAAAGGGCCACGAGAACTGTTCAAGGCGGTCCTTTGGGTGCTAAATGGGCAACATTAGCTGGGTTGCTATGCTGGGTGGCTATGCTCACATTGCACACTTAACCGGATAGCGCGTGCAGTATCCCAATTCAGAGAGGACGCTGGGTGTCCTGCCAACATCCTGTGTAAACCAGGCATTTCTTGGATGGATTGGGTAGGCTTATCCGTTCATCATTCGAACGCCGTTTCTTGTAAGACTTCGAACATACCGAGAGTCTGTTCTCCCAAGCTGGTGAGAACGGGATAAGCCCCATGGGAAACGGTCGCCTGGGGGCCTACTGTCGCTTACCTGCCACATTTGATCCCAGGAGGACATCTAGAACATAACGGTGTGGGTAATAAGACAGCTTTCATTGATGTAAGCAGGAGAGAAAGCAAGATGTGCATGGCATGCGTCCAAGATTGTTCAAGGTTTCTCGATCTGTCATGTTCACATGGATTGCGCCGTTCGCTTTGTACCTTTTAAAATTTATTTACTTTACATGCCGACTTTCCCCGCCAGTGGGGATCTTTAGCTGTTGTAATAATAACAGAACAAAGTTTCTGTTTGGTGGCAGTTTGGTGTAGTGGTTAAGTGCGGGGACTCTAATCTGGGAGAACCGGGTTTGATTCCCTGCTCTTCCACTCGCAGCTGCTGGATGACCTTGGGCAAGCCATAGTTCTGTCAGAGCTGTTCTCTCAAGAGTAGTCCTCGAAAGAGCTCTCACAGCCCCAACTACCTCACAGGGTGTCTGTTGTGGGGAGGGGAGGGGAAAGCCGCTCTGAGACTCCGAGTGAAGGGCGGGGTATACGTCCAATCTCTTCTTCTTCTACTACTTTCCCCAAGTGCTGGTATATAATCCTTACAACGATCCTGCAAGGTATGCATCACTATCTGACAACGGCCCAGGGGTGGGGCCGAGAGAGAGGCTTGCCAAAGGCCACCCTGTTGTGCTGGGGGAAAGCGTCACTGTGTGTAGAACAGATCCACAGGATCCGACCCATGGGGGGGAGGTGGCAGGTGTCTGCAAAAACATCTCAGGAACAGCGGAAAGAAGAATCTGTTGACAATCAGGGTTCCTGCCACCGTGCGCGTGATACACGGGGGTTACTCCGTGCCTCAGTGACTCATCCCTTTTCAACACTATTGGGCTGATTTTGAGAAATAAATTATCGAGGATGAATGCCAGGAGAACTCAACACAGGTGACACTGCCGGTGAGAACAGGGCTCGTGCAAAAACGTCACTGTGCTTGGTGTGCCCCCCCCCCCAACAAAGCAGAGAGCGCTTTGCCACGGCTGTGAACCCCAACGTCTGGAAAGCGCTCGCACCCCGCCAGAGCCAAAAGTGGCCTGCCTCACTCTCGGGGTTGCAAACTCGGTTAAAGCCTCACCTCGGGCTTCTGCAACGGCAGCCCTCCACGCTCTCCAGCCCGTTCGGCCTCGTTCAATTATAGCTTCAGGTTCTCTCTCCCCCCACTTCCCCTTCGGTTTTATTTTTAGGCAGAGCAACACTGCAAATCGGCTGGAGGAGGAGGAGGAGGAGGAGGAGGAGGAGGAGAAGAAGAAGACGAAGAAGAAGAAGAGGAGGAGGAGGA
>NW_015168143.1:90425-93579 GCF_001447785.1 Gekko japonicus | reverse complement strand
TTGTGAGCGAGCCATTTGGCGACTGCATAAATTAGTGTGCTCTGGAGCCCTCCTTCCTGAGCGAAGGCAAAAATGTATGAGCTGGAGGCTAAAAAACTGTGAGCTAGCTCACACTCACTCAGCTTAGAGGGAACACTGCTGCCACCCCTAGTTCCAGCTCTCCAAGATCTAAATCTAATCCAACGCAACTAGTTTCTAAGGCAAGCAAGAGAAGGAGGTGGTCTGGTTTGAAACCGCGTGGGGTTTTCAAACGCTTTCCGCGATGTGGCATGCATCTCTTTCTGTTCCAAGGTGCAACTAGTTTCTAAGGCAAGCAAGAGAAGGAGGTGGTCTGGTTTGAAACCGCGTGGGGTTTTCAAACGCTTTCCGCGATGTGGCATGCATCTCTTTCTGTTCCAAGGAAGAAGGTGAAGTAGAACCTTTCTCCCTGAGATGCTAGATTTCTAATTGCAGGGCTGTTTTTTTGTTTTCTAGAAGCTCATTTAGTCCGGCTGTCGTCCTCCCGCACCAGCAGGGTTAACTCGTGGCCTGTCTTTACCAAAAGGGTATTCTGAAGGTGTAGGTCAGCTCTGAAATTCTTTCAGCTGAAATATCTACAGTGGGGCTTGAGACCTGGGGGTCAAAGCCGGGTGGTTTGTGTTTTCCTGTGGGGTACAGCTGATCCACGGAGGACACCTGATTCTCTTGCAGGGCTGCAAAGGTGGTTTGCCCAGGAAAGCGCGCAGGGATGAAGGAAGGAGGCGGCCAGCGCCGTTTCACCATCCTCCTGGTCGTCCTTGTTTTCGGTGAGTTTTCCAAACCACAGTTCTCAAGAAGTTCTAACTGGGGTGGGGTGGGGGTGAGCTTGCGGTTGCAACTGGAGGCACGCACCCGAGGCCTTTTGCCAGCGCAGAACTGCGGTGCTTTTGTTGAAGCTGGAATGCAGTTTGGTTGAAGAGGCTTAAGCACCCCAATCATCTGCTGAATGAATCGATTTGAGATGGGGAGGGAGGGGAGGCATCGTCTACTCCTGAATTGTGGCGTTAACTCATCAGGGCCTGCGATCAGTTAAAACCCAGGGAACAGAACAAGAGCAAGTTTTGGATAAAAATGTAGGAGGAAGTGGATTTTAAACAAAAACATCTGTTATTTTTTTATCTTACATGTGAGATATATAATGGACTTTCCCTTAAGCGGTATATGGAAAGTTATAGCTATTTTATTTATTTATTTATTTATTGTATTTCAAGCGGTTTGTATCCCACACTACCCCACAAGCGGGCCCAGGGCGGCTTGGTTTGGTGTAGCGGTTCGGAGCGCGGACTCTAATCTGGGAGAACCGGGTTTGATTCCCCACTCCTCCACATGCAGCTGCTGGTGTGACCTTGGGTCAGTCACAAGTTCTCTCAGAGCTGTTCTCTCAGGGGCAGTCCTCAAGAGAACTCTCTCAGCCCCACCTACCTCACAGGGTGTCTGTTGTGGGGAGGGGAAGGGAAGGAGATTGTAAGCTGCTCTGAGAGTCCTTCGGGTAGTGAAGGACGGGGTATAAATCCAATCTCCTCTTCTTCTTATCACTCAGTAAAACAATCATTAATCATTCAGCAATAAATAATAAAACATAACATCAACAGAAGAAGAAGAGTTGGTTTTTCTACCCCACTTTTCACTACCCTAAGGATGCTCAGAGTGGCTTTCCCTTCCTCTCACCACAACAGGCACCTTATGAGGTAGGTGGGGCTGAGAGGGATTTGAGAGCATTGTGACTGACCTAAGGTCACCCAGCTGGCTTCATTCAGAGGGGAATCAAACCCGGTTCTCCAGATTAGAGTCCACTGCTCTTAACCACTGCACCGAACAGTTGCAGTTAGTAGTGGTATTTTTTTTGTGTGTATTTATAGTCTCTCATGTATCCTGTTTGATGTGAATTTTAGTCTTAATTGTTTTAACCTGTTTTACCTCTATTGCACTTTGTGCCTATGTAAGCCGCCCTGAGCCCGCATGCGGGGAGGGCGGGGTATAAATGAAATGAAATAAATAAATATGTAGCTAGTCTGTAGAAACGATGAAATATATAACATAGAATATGCAATAATGATGAAATCAGAAAATGTAGATGTAAAACAGAATGGTTGAAGTAAGGACCATTGTATCTTATAAAAGGAGCTGCAGTGGCTCAAGTGGTTAAGACGCTGAACTGCAGGCTGTGGAGGGTCAGTAGTTCAGCAGTTTGAGACCCGAGTGCGCCGCATGACGGAGTGAGCTCCCGTCTCTAGTTCCAGCTCCTGCCAACCTAGCAGTTCGAAAGCAAGAAATTGCAAGTAGATAAATAGGGACCACTTCGGTGGGAAGGGAACAGCGTTCCGTGCGCCTTGGTGTCTAGTCATGCCGGCCACATGACCACGGAAACGTCTTCAGACAGCGCTGGCTCTTCGGCTTTGAAACGGAGATGAGCACCGCCACCCTAGAGTCAGACTCGACTGGCTTTCGAGCAAGGGAACCTTTACCTATCTTATAAAAACTGTCTTAAACTAGACTGAAAGGGATGTTGGGGAGAAATCTTTACCTTTTTTTGTTGTTTGTTCTATGTGTCCTGCAATGTATATAAAATGTATGTAGTGCCTCTTTTCTTTTTGTATACCCCCTATATTATATATTTGCTGTCTAATATCTCTCTCTCTCGCTCACACACACAAACACACATTTTTGTCCATTAGAGAGGCACCCTCCAATTAATACCCTGGCCTGGGTGACCTAGGCTAGCCCAATTGTGCCAGAGCTCAGAAGCTAAGCACAGTTGGCCCAAGTTAGTATTTTGGATGGGAGACCACCAAGGAAGTCCCGGGTTGCAACGCAGAGGCAGGAAAATGGCAAACCACCTCTGAACCTCTCTTGCCTTGACCTGGATGGCCCAGGCAAGCCGGATCTTATCAGATCTCCAAAGCTGAGCAGGGTCATGCCTGGTTAGTTCTTGGATGGGAGACCACTAAGGAAGTCCCGGGTTGCAACGCAGAATCAGGCAATGGCCAACCACTCTGTATGTCTCTTTCCTTGACAACCCTACAGGGTTGACATAATTCAGCTGTGACTTGAAGGCTCTTGATAGAAGAAGAGAAGAAGAGATCGGATTTATACCCCGCCCTTCGCTACCCAAAGGTGTCTCAGAGCGGCTGACAAA
>NW_015168143.1:66613-89897 GCF_001447785.1 Gekko japonicus | reverse complement strand
GGCTTAGAGGGAACCAGGGCTATTTTTGGGCAGGAACGCACAGGAACAGAGTTCCGGCTGGCTCCTGAGTTGGCCACGCCCAGCAGAAACTCATTAGCATAACAGGCCACACCTAACAGCAGACACTCATTAGGATTGGCTATATTAGGGGTGTGTGGCCTAACATGCAAAGAAGTTCCTGCTACAAAAAAAGCCCTGGGTTTGGACAACAAAGTAAACAGAATAAGAAGCAAAAGGTGGGTGTGGCTGGATGACCACACTTCTGGAAACATGTGGGGTGTGGCCTAATAAGCTAATGAGCTGTGCTGTCAGGGTGTGGCCTAATATGCTAATGGGTTTCTGCTGTTGGGTGTGGCCTGTTATGCTAATGAGTTCCTGCTGGGCTTTTTCTACCCAAAAAGCCCTGGAGGGAACACTGCCCAGGAGCTGTTGTGAAGAAGCCCAAGGTAAACCCTGTACAGTCCCTAGCGCTCAGGGCGGGCTGGATGAAGGACTGATGGAGCAGCATGAGTCGGTGAGCGTCGAACAACCTTGGGCACCGTTTCTTTGGAAATGAGTTATGCTGTTCCCATCTTTCTCTCTGTGTCAACATATGAACAATCATTTCCAGTTTTCTAATTGCTGCCCTTTTCTTTTCTTCTTTCTTTAAACCAGTGTCCGGCATTCCCAATCTGTAAGTAACATGCATTGCAAGTCACCTCTCTTACTGGGGTTGGATTAGGAGTGTTGAGTGTTTAATTCTGCATTGCACCGTGGCCCATATCTGCCATTGGCTCATTCTTTTCTTCTTTCTTTAAACCAGTGTCCGGCGTTCCCAATCTGTAAGTAACATGCATTGCAAGTCACCTCTCTTCTTACTGGGGTTGGGTTAGGAGTGTTGAGTGTTTGATTCTGCATTGCACCGTGGCCCATGTCTGCCATTGGCTCGGTCAAGGGGAAGGGCCGTGGCTCAGTGGCAGAGCCTCTGCTTGGCATGCAGAAGGTCCCAGGTTCAGTCCCCAGCAGCATCTCCAGTTAAACAGGACCAGGCAGGAGGTGATGGGAAAGACCTTCGCCTGAGACCCTGGAGAGCTGTAAGGAGGGGCTGTGGCTCAGTGGCAGAGCCTCTGCTTGGCATGCAGAAGGTCCCAGGTTCAGTCCCCAGCAGCATCTCCAGTTAAACAGGACCAGGCAGGAGGTGATGGGAAAGACCTTCGCCTGAGACCCTGGAGAGCTGTAAGGAGGGGCTGTGGCTCAGTGGCAGAGCCTCTGCTTGGCATGCTGAAGGTCCCAGGCTCAGTTCCTGACATCTCCAGTTAGAAAGGACCAGGCAGGAGGGGATGTGGAAGGCCTCTGCCTGAGACCCTGGAGAGCGGCTGCCGGTCTGAGCAAATACTGACCTGGATGGACCAAGGATCTGTTTGGGGAGGGGCCATGGCTCAGTGGCCGAGCATCTTCTTGGCATGTAGAAGGTCCCAGGTTTGATCTGTGGCATCTCCATTTAAAAGGACCAGGCAGGAGAGGATGCAGAAGACCTGAGACCCTGGAGAGCTGCTGCCAGTCTGAGTAGACAATGCTGACTTTGATGGACCAAGAGGGTCTGATTCAATATAAGGGAGCTTTATATATATCTAAAAGCAGGTACGTTGGACCAGAAGGTTGACTTGGTTTTTCTTTTGTTTCTTTAGCACCGAATTATTGCTTCTTCGTTCCCAGGTAGGTACCGAAGGGAATTATTCTAAACACTGTGGTTCGGAAGAGAGGCAGACACCAGAATGATGTTCACCTTCTGAAAATCTAAAGCTTTAAACCATTATTTCCCCCACACACAGACACTGGTTAAAAGCCAAGACGGATGGTCTTGAATCGGCTGGCAGTAACACTGTGTTTCTCTTCTGCTTCCAGTGCAAATCGAAACTCTTCCCTTGAAGACAGTGAACTATGCAATTTCACGCTTCAGCAATATGCTTGTGGGTTGGTAAGTCGTGTTATCCGCTTCTGTGTATCCAGAAATTGAGGCTAGGTAAGCCACTAACTGAGCTGCGGTGGCTCAGTGGTTAAGACACTGAACTGCAGACTGGAAGATTGGTAGTTCAGCAGTTTAAAGCCCAAGTGCCGCATGACGGAGTGAGCTCCCGTCTCTGGTCTCAGATCCTGCCAGCCTAGCAGTTCGAAAGCAAGAAACTGCAAGTAGATAGATAGGTACCGCTTTGGTGGGAAGGTAACAGCGCTCCATGCACCTCGGTGACTAGTCATGCTGGCCACATGACCATGGAAACTTCTTCGGACAGCACTGGCTCTTCGGCTTGGAAACAGAGATGAGCACCTCGCCCCTAGAGTCAAATTCGACTGGCTTTCGAGCAAGGGAAACCTTTACCTTTACCTTAACCCACTTGGAACCCCAAGTCAGTTATTCCGTAGCTCAGATTAAACTGCTGAGCAGCTGATATCTTGCAAAGGCCTCTGCTAAAGAATCTTGCCTCTTGCAAAGCTTCTCTTAATTCCACCTGTAGGAAATAGTCGAGGAATATATTCGCCTGCTGTTTTTTGTTTTTTTTTAAAAAAAAACTTATTGATTTTGATGGCGGGTGTGTTTGTTTGCTGGATTATTTTAACTGTGGGGTTTTTTTTTAATTAAATTGTGTTGGTGGTTGTTTTGTGATGTCGGCTGCCCCAAGCAGGTTTTGGAAAGTGTGGAATTTTTTAAATAAAAGCCGATGCTAATTTACCTCGCTGATGAAAATAACACCTGGTAGAGCCAGTTCGATGTAGTGGTTAAGTGTGCAGACTCTAATCTGGGAGAACCAGGTTTGATTCCCCACTCCTCCACATGCAGCTGCTGGTGTGACCTTGGATCAGTCACAAGTTCTCTCAGAGCTGTTCCCTCAAAGACAGTTCTGGAAAGAGCTTTCTCAAGCCACACCTACTTCACAGGGTGTCTGTTGTGAGGAGGGGAAGGGAAAGGAGTTTGTAAGACGCTCTGAGACTCCTTTGGGTAGTGAAGGGTGGGGTATAAATCCAATCTCTTCTTCATTTACCTCACAGGTTGTCTGTTGTGAGGAGGGGAAGGGAAAGGAGTTTGTGAGCCGCTCTGAGACTCCTTTGGGTAGTGAAGGGTGGGGTATAAATCCAATCTCTTCTTCTAAATCTTTGATGCCGTCACAGGTTTCCCGTCTTACCTCAAGCCAGCTGTCTGCCGTTCTCCGGTGTCACATCACAGATCCCAGCGCCCGGCTGGATCAAGGAGCTTTCTTGCTCCTCTTCGGCAGTGTGGACAAAGGAACCCTGCAGGCCGCTCTGTCGGAGGCCAGCACACAGGTCAGGAACTCCGTCTTTGGTCTTGCAAAGCGTGGCCAGTGGAATCAGGCGAGGAATAGGGGAGTCTGGGCAGGGATGCCACAGTTGTGGTTGTGTGAGGAAAGTATTGTGGACAGTCAGGTTGTGGTTATCACTGTGAGATCCATGCAAATTAAATGGAGGCTGAAAAGCAAGCCGTTGTGTTTTTTTAAAATCAAATTTAATCAAAAAAAGTCCATTTAACGTTTAACATCGGTAGTAACGTGCCATGTACAGAAATTAAGTAAAAAGCCCAGTAGCGGTGGCTGAACTGCAGACCGGAAGGTCGGTAGTTCAGCAGTTTGAGACCCGAGTGCCGCAAGACGGAGTGAGCTCCCGTCTCTGGCCCCAGCTCCTCCCAACGTAGCAGTTCGAAAGCAAGAAATTGCAAGTAGATAAATAGGTACCGCTTCGGTCGGAAGGTAACAGCATTCCGTTGTGAGTCACTCCTCATTTCTTCAGAATGGTGAGCAGTGACTCATGAAAGCTCATCCCCTGCCACATATTTTGTTAGTCTTTAAGGTCCTTCGGAACTCTTGCTCTTTTCTACTGCTACAGACCGGCTAACACGGCTACCCATCCTGATCTACCAAGAGTTAACATTCCTCTGTTTTTAGATCCCTCAGGACACAATCCCGGAGACATTTAAAGGCTTCTTGCTGAATGCAGTATGGGAAGAGCTCAAGACGGACCCCCAGGTCCGGAGCGCGAGTTTCTTGGCTCTCTGGTTCCAAGAGCTGATGTTTCCCTACCTGACAGCCATCGGCACCAACGTCCTGGACTGCATGACCCAACTTCCCATCACTTGCGATGGCTTCACTGTAGTGTACGTACCAATGGTTGGGATGTTGTTGTTTTGGCATCTGGGGAATCCAAGTGGTTCCTCTCCTGCCTCTTCCAAAACACCTTTGATAACCTGGAGGTCAGCAACGGAATTCAGACTTAGTAAATGAACGGAGAGCTCTCTTATTGCTCCTTGTTTTGCGGTACAGTGTTCCCTCTAAGCTGAGTGAGTGTGAGCTAGCTCACGGTTTTTTGGGCCTCCAGCTCGCAGGTTTTTGTCTTAGCTCAGGAAGGAGGGCTCCAGAGCAAACTAAGGCCACGGTCACACGGGCCTCTTACTGCGCTAGTTTTCCCGCAGTTCTTCTATCCGCGACATTTTCTATCGCTTGGAGGTGGTCAGACGGTCCCTCTGTCTTCCGCTTCACTCGCGCGAAGTACTGATCGCACAGCGCTCGGGCGTACATACAAACTAAAACTACTAAAAGACCAAAATAACTTAAACTGGAAACACAAAAAAGGGGGGGGTAGCGCGGTCACGGCGGATTGCTGTCCAGATACCAAAACCGCGGATACAAAGCGCGAGATATCGGGAAAACACCTGGTCCAACGGGTGTCAGAAAACGCAGATAAAAAGAGCGGAAACCGCGGGACTCAGCCCAATTCAGTGCGGGAGGCGGGTTTGCCAATATGGACAGGAAACTTTAATGCGTGAGGGATCAGCAGCGAAGCCCGCCCTAAATGTCCGTGTGACCTGACCCTAATTTATGCAGTAGCCAAATCACTCGCTCACAACTTTAATGCCAGTCGCTCACAAAGTAGAATTTTTGCTCACAAGACTCCGCAGCTTACAGGGAACATTGTTTGAGGACTGTCTCTGTTTAGAACAGAGAAGCTGAAAGTAGGTTTAAACGTTGCCTGGAATGCCCTTTGCACCAAAGAGGCGTATGCCCAAAGAATTTGTGATTCTGATCTTTTCTCTCTTGCGTTTCCCGCTGCTAGCATCCGGGCTCTGGACAGCAGATATTTGGAGATGGACAACGGGACGAAGCAGATGGTGGCCAGTTGGATTGGCAGATTCCTTGCCGTACACCGTAAGTGGTGAATGGAGAGTTTCCTTTCACAAGTGACGCTATAGTTTTACAATCTCAGAAGCGACAGACCTTGGGATTGTGCCCAGGGTCTATCAAGTCCAGCATCCTGTTTCAGCCAATAGCCAACCAGCATCCTGTTTCAGACAATAGCCAACCAGATGACCACTGATCTGGCACATTGCTTTCTGCATAGCCCCGCCCCATCATCCTATTTCAGCCAATAGCCAACCAGATGACCACTAATCTCACACATTCCTATCTTCATAGCCCCGACCTATCATCCTATTTCAGCCAATAGCCAACCAGATGACCACTAATCTGGCATGTTCCTTTCTGCATAGCCCCGCCCCATCATCCTATTTCAGCCAATAGCAAACCAGATGACCACTAATCTGGTATGTTCCTATCTGCATAGCCCCACCCCATCATCTGCATAATGTAAGAATGTTGGGATATGGAGCAAAAAATGATGCCTCCTTACTCTAGAGCTGGGGATGGATTAGGAGTAGGCCTAATTAGTTTACTCTTTACAATATTTATACAGCTCTTTTTGGTCATAAATTGGCACAGTGGTTTGACGTTTTGAACCTCTGATCTCCTTTTTAACATTGCTTTAGGGTGTCCGAAGAGTTCACCCCAGGAATGGATGAAGAGCAACTGGAAGCGTTTCCTCCATTTTGTCTCCTACAGCGATCTCCTGAAAGCCTGGGGTGCTTCCAGTGAGGTAAGAAAGAGGGTGCTCTTTTGTGGCTCTGGAAAGCCATCCGCTCTGGCCGTGAGCTGTGGTGGACGTGGAACCTGGCTTCTGTGCCACCCAGTGACCCCAACGATAGCTTCCATCAATATTATTTAGTTACAAGAGTTCCCCCACCACCACCACCAGCCATAGCATCCTTCTCTCTTGCTCTGAAAAGTGTAATCAAAGTGGGGGCTTAGGCAATGTTGTTGCCTAGGCAACATAAAATGACAACTGAGAGCTCACACGGTACTCTCGTGAGATCTCAGTGCTTAGAAAAACTAACTCTTCTAACTTTAAGATTTCCCAAGGTCTGCAGAAACATCTACCTGGCTGCTTGTGAGCTCTCCCCCCGCCCCCTGGATTTTTAAAAAATATGTTTCTACTTTGACTCAAATCAGCTATAGTTATGTTAGTTACATATTTATATTCAGCTATATATATATAGAAGGAGAGGAGAGATTGGATTTATACCCGACCCCTCATGACCCGAAGGAGTTTCAGAGAGCCTTACGATCTCCTTTCCCTTCCCCTCTCCACAGCAGACACCCTGTGAGGTAGGTGGGGCTTAGGGAGCTCTCCCAAGGGCTGCCCTTGAGAGAACAGCCCTGAGAGAACTCGTGACTGACCCAAGGTCACCCAGCAGCTGCATGTGGAGGAGGAGTGGGGAATCCCATCCGGTTCTCCCAAATTAGAGTCCCAATAATATTAGAGTTTTGAATATCAGTGAAAATGTTGGACTCATACCAGACTACTGTATAAGAAATGGGGATTATATCTGATCAGTTGTAGTGTACAGCAGTTTGGTGTTGTGGTTGAGAGCGGTGCTCTAATCTGGGAGAACCGGGTTTGATTCCCCACGCCTCCACATGCAGCCAGCTGGTGTGACCTTGGGTTAGTCACAAGTTATCTCAGAGCTGTTCTCTCAAGAGCAGTTCTCGAAAGAGCTCTCTCAGCCCCACCTGCCTCACCGGGTGTCTGTTGTGGGGAGGGGAAGGGGATTGTAAGCCGCTCTGGGACTCCGAGTGAAGGGCGGGCTATAAATCCAATCCTCCTCCTCCAAATCTCCAAGAATTTCCCAACCTGTAGCTGGCAGCCTAAGGGAACAAAGTAGCAGTCCTATTCGTTAGGAGATCTCTGGCCTATCACTGGCTTGCTTCTGCATTCTGCTACCCTTCCGGCCCAGAACTCTTCCCTCCTAATCTCTGCAGTTCTGTTCGTTTCCCTTCGTTTCCTTTCCAGCCCCCCTTCCTCACGGAGAGTCAAGGGAGTGCTTTGGAGTACATGACCCCCTCCCAAGTCGCCGAAATGACGGCTGCCCACAGCTTCCTCTCCAACACCAGCCTGACGGAAGTCGTCTCCCGAGTTCTGCTCGGCAAGGATGTCCGTTACGTGGAAGACTACCTGAACAAGCTGGTGACCCTTCCCCTGGACCTTGACCGTAACGCCTCACGCATGATCCTGGAGACCGTATTGCAGAAGGTGAACCAGAGCTTCCCTGACCTCTGCTCGCCTTCCTTGAGAGACCTGTTCCAGGTGAAACTGAAGAGGTTCCTGCCCGCCGCGGACGCGGAGATTTTGGCGCTTTTCCCAACCAAAATAGGCTGCACCGACTTCCATGACATGTAAGCATGCTGCAGGGAGGAACAGATGTCAAAAAGAACACACACACAGACTTCAGTGTGAATATAGAGCAAAATATATAACTCGCCGAAGAAAAAACGCTATTCTGTAAATTTTAACACATTTTGTTATGCTTTTTTATATTGCAAATATCTATCATAAGTAACATTCATTGTATAAAGTCAGGGCTGCGGTGTCTCAGTGGTTAAGGTGCTGAACTGCAGACCGGAAGGTCGATAGTTCAGCAGTTTGAGACCCAAGTGCCGCATGACGGAGTGAGCTCCCGTCTCTGGTCCCAGCTCCTGCCAACCTAGCCGTTCGAAAGCAAGAAATTGCAAGTAGATAAATAGGTACTGCTTCAGTGGGAAGGGAACTGTTCCATGCGCCTTGGTGTTTAGTCATGCTGGCTACATGACCACGGAAACGTCTTTGGACGCTGGCTCTTTGGCTTGGAAATGGAGATGAGCCCCGCACCCCTAGAGTCGGATTCGACTGGCTTTCGAGCAAGGGAAACCTTTGCTGCTGCTGTTCAGTCACACAGTTGAGTCTGGCTCTTTGCGACCCCAAGGACTGCATCATGCCAGGCCCTTCTGTCTTCTGTTGTGCTTCGGAGTTTGCTTACTTTCATAGGGAAACCTTTACTTTTACTATATATGAGTCTGTGGTCAAAGACCATAGAGAATGGTACTAGTACAATACAAAATCTTGATGTAAATATCATGAACTCAGTCCCGGCCCTGTTCCTGGATTCTTGGAGTGAGAAGAAAAGGTGGTTAAACTCATTTTTGAAGTGGTCACAATTGAGAAAAGGAGATGCCATGCGGCTGTAGACGGCAGAAACCTTGCTGAAGTTGAACCCGATTGAGGAAGGGTGAGGTCTGCGATAAGATGAGCAAGATGAAATGCAGGATTACGCCCCAATTTTTTCTCAGATGCATTTGCTTCATTTGCAGCTACAAGGGAATGAACTCTGTCTATCCTGAGTTAGAGCCGGATACACAGAAGGCCGTCTACAAATCCCACCTGGATTTTCTGGAACGGCAGCTGGCAAAAGAAGGTGAGTGGCTTTTTGCGGTGGGTTTTCCATTTATATAGAGGGAGAAGTGCTCTCCTTTCCACGTTCCACATGCCTTTCCACGTTCTCCGTTTCCCTCGCTTATAAGTTCCCATTTCTTCGGTGGGGTTGTTTTCTGTTCCACATGCGTTTTGCTCCCTCTAGTGGCCGATTCAATATTAAACCCGCTTATGTCCGGCATAAAAACCTGCAGGAAGATATGCCAGACATTAACCGATGTAATATCAAATTGACCACTAGAGGGGGCATAAAATGTGGAACAGACACTGCCCCCCCTCGTGAAGAAATAGGAGCGTACAAACGAGGAAAACAGGAATGTGTAAAAGTCCAAAGATTGAGTAGACTGGCCTGTTCCATTCCATCATTGTTTCAAAATTCCAATGTCCTCCTCTGCCCACTCCACCTGAGCCACAGTTTCACTGGGCAACTGAATTAATGCTGGATTCAGATGCTTCATCGTAAATAAATGTATGGGTAGGGAAAATCCTGCGGTAGGCATTGATGAGAGGAGGAAGAAAAGAGAGCTTGGAGTGGCAAAACCATGTTCAAAAGAGGGATGGGGCACTGGAGAAGGTAGATGAACATGCATCAAGTGTGCACCGACTCTAATCTGGGAGAACCGGTTTTGATTCCCCACTCCTCCACCTGCACCTGTTGGATGACCTTGGGCAAGCCATAGTTCTTTCAGAGCTGTTCTCTCAGGGACAGTCCTCCAAAGAGCTCTCTCAGCCCCACCGACCTCACAGGGTGTCTGTTGTGGGGAGGGGAAGGGAAAGGAGTTTGTAAGCCACTATGAGATTCCGTTAGGTAGTGAAGGGTGGGGTATAAATCCAATCTCTTCTTCTTCTTCTTCTTCATCATCTTGGGACCCAGACTTCCCACAGGCTGCCTCGGTGCGTCCATTCCCATAATATTCTCTTGCAGGCGTTGCTTGTACCTTCACCACCTTGGACAGCGAGGAGTGGCTGCAGGAAAACTTCGGGCTCTCCAGTACCTTCGCCGCCTACGATGACTTCGTCCGTCTGAATCCCGCTTTCAACGGCGTAAGTGATCCGAATGTTATCCTTTCTCAGAAGAGCTGAAGTCAGCCTATTCTCCACATGTAGGGTGATCTCATTTCTTAGATAAAGATGCTCATGTACACACACACACACACACACACACACACACGGGGTGCGTTCATATGGACGGCTAATCCCACCATTTGTTGTTGTTGTTGTTCAGTCGCACAGTCGAGTCCGACTCTTCGCGACCCCATGGACCAGATCCCGCCAGGCCCTCCTGTCTTCCGCTGTCCTCTGAAGTTTGCTCAATTTCATGTTCGTTGCATCTATGACACTGTCTAACCATCTCATCCTTTGCCGTCCCCGTCTTCTTTGACCTTCAGTGTTTCCAAGCATCAGGGTCTTCTCCAGGGAGTGCTCCCTTCTCATTGGGTGGCCAAAGTATTTGAGCTTCAGTTTCATTATCTGGCCTTTCCAGGGAACAGTCAGGGTTGATTTCTTTTAGGGTAGACTGATTTGATCTCCTTGCAGTCCAAGGGACTCTCAAGAGTCTTCTCCAGCACCGTAGTTCAAAAGAATCTATTCTTCGGCGCTCGGCTTTCCTTATAGTCCAACTCTCGCAGCCATACATAACTACTGGGAATACCATTGCTTTGATCATCCCACCATTATGCCAGTTCAAATTTGATCTTGATCTTTTCAATCCATCCTCGCACGACCAGACATCCCCCGGGGGAATCGCCTTACCGCCCGCTGCTTCCGCTGTGGATTGTCTAGATGGCGTCCACTGAATGAGGCGTGCATGTGGTGGCTTTTTTTAAAAAAAACAGAAGTTTGCGCATAGGCAGGATATTGCGTCCTTGGTTATCCGCGCATGCGCAGAATCAAGTTTTTTTTAAAATGGCGCCCTGATGTCAGACCATCCCCAACGGGCATGATTTTAATTGTGCGCTGGAACGATCAGACGGGGAAAGTCCACGAGTGGCCCGTCGGAACCGAGAACTCTAGATTTAAAATAGTATCTTTTTAGTACGGCTCCAAAGCACGGCAAAACAGGATGCTCACGGAAGACGGGCGTTTCCCAGATGTTGATGTCTAGACATTACATTTAAATCCACGAGGCACCCGTGCCTCGCGCAGATCTAAAGTGCCGTCTGAATGCACCCAGAGAGAGAGAGAACATAGAATTCTAGAATCACAGAGCTGGAAGGGGCCATACAGGCCATTTAGTCCAGCCGCCTGCTCAGCCTAAAAGCACCCCCGACAAGGGTTTGTCCAGCCGCTGCTTAAAGACTGCCGGGGAGCCGATTCCACTGCTGGATTACTCTTACTGTTGAAAAGTTTTTCCTAAGATCCAGCCGGTACCTTCCCACCCTTAATTGAAACCCATTCTTGCGAGTCCTCTCCTCTGCTGCCAACGGGAACAGCCCCCTGCCTTCCTCCAAGTGACAGCCCTTCAAATCCTTCAAGAGAGAGCAATCATGTCCCCCTTCAACCTCCTCTTCTTCAGACTGAACATCCCCAAGTCCCTTTCCTCCTCACAGGGCTTGGTCTCCAGGTGTCAGGTCCCCACAGCAAGCAATGCAGTGCACGCTTTCAAGAAGGTTTTGCTTTATTGAAGCCATGAAGCACTTGAACAGGGTCACTGCTCAGAATAACAAAAAGCTTGAGGGGAGTGAAAGGTTAAAGCAAATTCATAATCATAATAGCCAATAAGCATAGTTCCCGCGCGTGGCCAAAGGGTCCTTTGCGCGCCGAAACCTTGGGAAAGCAACGGTTACCTCATTATAAATAAGGTTCTGATTCCCACAGCTTCTACTAATTAAAGACAAAGCGAAGCTCTCATGCTCTTCCACCTGTGGCCTTGGCGAGATAGCGTTACTTCAAAGCAGAGCTGGCGTATTCTGAAAGGAATGCATAGCTACAGGGAAGATGTGCGCAGGACGAGTTGAGTGCATCTACGGCGGGGGGGGGGGAACACATGGCATACCATATAGACAGAGAATGACCCTTTGGCAGCTTGCTGACACCAGGCCCCTGATCCTTCCCGCCGTTCTCTTCTGCACCCGCTCTATTCTGTCCACGTCATTTTTGAAGGGAGGCCTCCAGAACTGCACACAAGACTCCAGGTGTGGCCTGACCCATGCAGTGTACAGCGGGACTGTGACATCTTGCCATTTGGATGTTGATACCCCCCCCCCCCCCAGATCGCATTAGCCTTTTTGGTCGCCGCATCACACTGGCTGCTCATATTTAACTTTCAGTCCACCCGTGCCCCAAGATCTTGTTCAGACGCACTGTTATCCACTGCTACACCATCAGTGCTGCAAAGACAAATTCATGCAGGATAGGTTTATCTGTTTCGGTTTACCACAATTGCAAAGTGGAACCTCCAGAGTCAGAGGCAGTATATCTGAGTACTGAGTTCAGCCAATGTTGACTCCTATGGGTGGGTCTCCCAGAGGCATCTGCTCGGCCTAAGATGCTAGGCTTGAATGGCTTCTTGGTTCTGATACAGTTCTTTTGCTTTCACGTCTCCCCCGTGTAAAAAACATGAAACTATCTGCTCTCTCCTTTGCCAGTTTGAGGCGCTGAATTTGCTGACGGCTACACAGATGGCATCTCTAGTGGTCAGCGCTGGCCTCCTAACAGACAGTGCCAGGCTCAGTGCCGAGACGGAGGCAGGAAAAGTCATGGAGGCTCTGCAAGGTCGGGACGTATCCGAACTCCGAGCTTTCCTTCTTGAAGTCAATGTGCTCAGTGAACAGGTGAGCAGCTTGGGTTTGGAAACCACAAACTCGGTGGGGCTCATGCGCTGTTTCCGAGGATGTCGGCAGAACTTACTGCCCCCGCTTCCTCCAAACAACTGAGGGGGATGCCCTGGTTTAGCCTTTCCTACTTCAGCATCACAACAATCCGGCAAGGTAGAAAGAATTGGCTCAAGGTCACTTAGCAAGCTTCAAGGCTGAGTAAGGATTTGAACTTGGGTCTTCCCAAGACTCTATGTACATACCAGATTGACTGTCTCAAAGTATGCATGTCTGGGACAATACATTATTAGTATTAGCATTATTAGTATTAGTATTATTAGTACTAGTATTATTAGTACTACTAGTAGTATTGGTATTACTGGTATTACTGGTATTACTGGTATTACTGGTGGTATTGGTAGTATTGGTAGTATTGGTATTAGTAGTAGTATTAGTAGCATTAGTATTGGTATTAGTAGCATTAGTATTGGTATTAGTAGTATTAGTAGTATTAGTATTGGTATTAGTAGCATTAGTAGTATTGCTAGTAGTATTAGTATTAGTATTAGTAGTATTGGTATTAGTAGTATTGCTAGTATTATTAGTATTAGTATTGCTAGTATTAGTAGTGGTATTAGTAGTATTAGTAGTATTAGTATTGGTATTAGTAGCATTAGTAGTATTGCTAGTAGTATTAGTATTAGTATTGCTAGTATTACTACTAGTATTAGTATTATTAGTGGTATTAGTAGTATTGGTATTAGTAGTGGTATTAGTAGTATTAGTATTAGTAGTAGTGGTAGTAGTATTAGTATTACATTTTTGCCTGGAAGCCATGGCGACCTCTGGTGACTCCTACTGGGGCGTGGAGGACATTCAGAGAAGTGGCTTGATAGCCTGCCTCTGCCTTCCCAGCCCCGGTATTCCTTGGAGGTCTCCCATCCAAGTACTTTATTTATTTATTATTTCTATTTGTATCCCGCCTTGCCGGGCACGCTGGCTCAAGGCGGCTAGCAGAGTTAAAATAACGTCAACAATACAGAGTTAAAACGATTACAATACCAAGTTAAAACAGCAACAGTTTACAAGTAAAACCGACAGATAGTGGCGATAATCCAAATCACACCAAATGATAGGAGTAGTATCCAGCGAGGTCTCAGGCCAGAAGATGTTCTCGATTTCAGGCCAGAAGATGTTCCAGGGCACATTCATCAGTGGTGGCTTGGCTCCTAATCAAAAGCCTGGTGGAAGAACTCCGTTTTATAGGCCCTGCGGAACTGTAGGAGGTCCCTCAGGGCCCTAATGTTCTCCAGGAGCTCATTCCACCAGTATGGGGCCACCACTGAGAAAGCCCTGGCTCTGGTGATATTCAGCCTGACATCTTTTGGACCAGGGAGGGTCAAACGATGTTGCGACCCTGACCGCAGTGCTCTCTGAGGCACATATGGGGAGAGGCGGTCCCTCAGGTAGGCAGGCCCCTGACCATGTAGGGCTTTAAAGGTTAGCACCAGCACCTTAAACCGAATCCGGTACGCTATAGGCAGCCAGTGCACTGTCCTCAGCACAGGCTAGATGTGGTCCCGTATAGAGAGACCCAACAACAGCCTGGCCGCGGCACTCTGCACTAGCTGCAGCCTCCGGATCTGGGACAAGGGCAGCCCCATGTAGAGAGTGTTGCAGTAGTCTAATCTCGAGGTGACCATTGCATGGATCGCTTTTGCTGGGTCATTGCGTTGGAGGAAGGGAACCAACTGCCTAATCAGCCGTAGGTGGTAAAAGGCCGCCTTGGCAGTGGCCGCTACCTGGGCCTCCATTGTTAAGGAGGCATCCAGGAGCACTCCCAGACTCCTAACCCTTGGCGCTGGCACCAGTGGCACCCCACCGAAGGTCAGTAGTGGGATCCCTACCCCCGACCCGCTCCGACTCAAGCACAGGACCTCCGTCTTCGTTGGATTCAATGTCAATCGCCTCAGTCTAAGCGAGCCCGCCACACCCTGAAGCGCCCGCTCCAGGTCATCTGGGTTGGAGTCGGACCGGCCGCCCAACAACAGATATAGCTGGGTGTCATCAGCGTACTGATGACACCCCAGCCCGTGCCTCCAGGCAATCTGGGCGAGGGGGCGCATGTTGATGTACTTGCCGGAGTCGTCTCTGCTTCATTTCTGAGATCCGACGAGATTGGGCTTCCCTGGGCTATCCAGGGGAGTGTGACAATGAACGATTTGACGCTTTAACTTAAACGAAAAAGTATCTTATTGGTTCAAAACATTGCTATTTGATATTTAATGAAAAGTTTACTATTTACAACGTCATCAAGCGAAGCCGAAGTGAATGCCGTCCGGAACACGTCTGAAGCCTACAGCTGTACAAAAATCCCCGTCGGCTGCAAACGTGTGCGATTTAAAGAATTATATGTTGTCCTCCCTTACCCCATGAATCATTGTTACCAGCAGCTCTGCAGGATTGAGCGATCAATAAATCGAAAGGCATTATTATTATTATTATTAGTATTAGTATTATTATTAGTAGTATTATTATAAGTATTGATACTATTAGTAGTATTATTAGTATTGATATTAATAGTATTATTCATAGTATTATTCATAGTATTAGTATTGATATTAATAGTATTATTCATAGTATTATTCATAGTATTAGTATCAATAGTATCAGTATCAATAGTATCAGTAGTAGTAGTAGTAGTAAAAACAAATAAATCTTTAAAACCTGGGATGAGTTTCCATTGTGCCTGGCTCACGCAAGATGGTTCTTTATCTATAGAGGAAAATCGTGGTGATATCCAACGTGAAAGTTCGCAATGTCATGCTACGGGGAATTATGCAAACCTTGAAGCGCCATTTTGCCTCCATGGTAACGGGTGATTTCGAATCCTGGTTTGGTGGGATCCTGACTCTGTTCCTGCCCTCGGTGACAATGGAACAGCTCCAGGCTCTTCCTTCTCCGTCCAATTGCACACAGTTACAAACCATGTAAGTAGAACCTTCCGACCAAACTATCAAAGACAGGGTGGCGGGAGGGGGAAGTTAGATTTTAAAGGCTATATCCATGGGTTTTTCTGCATTCTCATTTTACTTCCTGTTAACTTCCTGTCCCCCCCCCTGTTCTGCACGTGTTGTGCTCCCTCTAGTGGTCGATTCGATACCAAACTGCTTTATTTCCAGTTTCTCTCCCTGCAGATCTAAACAGCAGGGAGATAAACTGAAAATAAAGCTGGATCCAGGTGGTCAGTCGTGTTGGTCTGAAGCAGTAGAACAAATTTAGAGTCCAGTCGGGCACCTTTAAGACCGACAAAGTTTTATTCAAGGTATGAGCTTTCGTGTGCAGGCAGATTTTTTCCAAATACATCGGAATGGTACATAAGGTTCAAACTTATAGACGGAGGCTGAACAGCTAATTAACATGTGACATGATGAAGATGGGCAAAGGCAAACTAAATAGCAAGCTAAGGTTATAAGCTAAAATGTATAAAAATAAAGCTGTCTGATATCGAATCGACCCTAGAGGGAGCAAAACGCATGTGGAACAGGAAATCCCCCCAAAGAAACAGGAAGTCAAGAGCAAGTAAAATGAGAATGGGGGAAAGCCCTATATCAGTGATGAATGTTGGCATGAAATTTTGGAAAGACTGTCACTCCCTATCTTTGATACCTTTACAGCGTCAAAGGACTGGATTATGCCTTTGACCCAATGTTGACGGAAACAAGGACTGCAGTGACCCGGTGGATCGTACGGGACTTTGAAAAACAAGGTGATTGTTCTGCTTCCTGCTACCGTTCAGCCCTGTCCCACTGCAAGAGCTACCCACGTGGCTCTCTGCCACCGCAGTCCGAGCATCTGCTCCAAGCGACGCCCCCCCATGGGTCCTTTGTGGTGCACTGGAGAACCTTGGGAATATTTTGACACCTGTCCGTATTTGAATTGCAGGGTGCCAGACAACGGGGGACTGGATATCCCCCGGCTTCCTGAGATTCAAGTCGTTTGTTAACCTCACTGACTTCATGGCAATGGATCAAAACTTCACTGGGGTAAGATGAGCCAGGACACCCTTGCCATCTGAAAACAGAGTGAAAGTAACAACTCCCAAGTTGGATTAGGGAAGAGGCTGCATGACTGCATGACCCTGGGGAAAATTGAGGCTGCGTGACCCCGGGGAGAACCCGGGGAGAATTGAGGCTGAGTGACCCCGGGGAGAACCCGAGGAGAATTGAGGCTGCGTGACCCCGGGGAGAACCCGGGGAGTAGCCCCAGGGAGAATTGAGGATGCGTAACCCCGGGGAGAACCCGGGGAGAATTGAGGCTGCGTGACCCCGGGGAGAATTGAGGCTGCATGACCCCGGGGAGAACCCCGGGGAGAATTGAGGCTGCGTGACCCCGGGGAGAATTAAGGCTGCGTGACCCCGGGGACAATTGAGGCTGCGTGACCCCCGGGGAGAATTGAGGCTGCACAAGCATGTCATTTGGGCTTTATGAATCGTCCAAGTCGTACAATCTTTGTCACAGGGATCTGAACCCAGGACTTTCCAATCCTAGCAAAAATCTGTCATCCATAGAGGATGAAAAATGGATGTCGGATGGTCAGGAACTCTGTCAGCTCAGTTTCGACACATTGTCTTTCTGTTCTAGGTGGCCCACCTGAAGGACCTCTCGGCGGTCCAGCTGGCTCAGCTGACCTTAACCAGAGAGGTCTGCAGCTCCGCGGCCGATGCGGAACTCGTTTTCAACAGACTGGCTGAGCTGTCCACCCGGGAAGACCTGGAAGCATATTGGGACGAGTTCAACCGCATCTGTGAAGAGGTAAATGCCCTCCTCCGGGGGCACAGCTTCCTAAGAGGGTGTGCTTCAAGCAGGGTTACCAACTCTGAGTTGGAAAATACCTATAGACATGGCCATTTTTGGGGAGGAACGCACAGGAACGGAGTTCCGGCTGGCTTTAAAGTTGGCCACGCCCACTACAGCCCAAGCCTCTGCGTGCGTGGGCTACAGAGGGAAGGCCTGGAGAGCGACCCCCCCTCCTGGCGACTCCAAGGCGGGAGGGGCCAGGGGGGGCCCTGGAAGGATCGGGGAGGCATTTAATTGCTTCCCCATGCCTTCCCCGGCCTGTCCAAGGGCCGGCTTGCCTGGGCTCCCCACAGCTGCGGGGCGCCCGGGCAAGCTTAAACTGCCTTACCTTCTCTTCCCTTCAAGGGGGGCTTGCCCGGGCTCCCCGCAGCCGTGGGGCACCCAGGCAAGCCAAAGGAAGGCATGGGGGTTTGGCCTAATACGCTAATGAGCTGTCCTGTCAGGGGGGTGGCCTAATAGGCTAATGAGTTCCTGCTTTTGGGTGTGGCCTATTATGCTAAAGAGTTCCTGCTGGGCTTTTTCTACAAAGAAAGCCCTGCCTATAGACCTGGGGGGTTAGGGGAGAAACCTCAGTGAGGTGCAATGCTCTACAGCCCACTCTCCAAAGGGGCGAGTTTTCTCCAGGAGAACCGATCTCTGCAGTCCGAAGATCAGCCGGAATTCCAGGAGATCTCCAGGTTCCAGCTGGGGGTTGGCCTCTGTCACTTCAAGGGAAAGGGAACCTTCTAAAAAAATTCCAGGCGCAATCAGAAACGGCTGCAAATCCAGGGCCTCCGTGTTTACTTCTTGCGTCGCACAAAGGGCCCGTCCCCTCTGTGTCGCAACAGGAGCCATTCTTCTTGACGGAGACAGACGCTTAGAGGAACTTTGTGTGTTGCTTAACGCTCCGCCCGGATTGCTGGGGAGGGGGCAGGGCACTGGCTCAACTGACCGCAAGTCAAGGGGGCACAGAAGGATGAGGTCACGGGCAGTGTTTCCCTCTAAGCTGAGTTAGCGTGAGCCAGCTCACAGTTTCTTAGCCTCCGGCTCAGGGATCTTTGTCTCCGCTCGGGAAGGATGGGCTCCAGAGCAAACTGATTTCTGCAGCAGCCAAGTCTCTTGCTCGCAACTTTAATGCCAGTAGCTTGCAAAGCAGAATTTTTGCTCACAGGACTCCACGGCTTAGAGGGAGCATTGGTTACGGGCAAGGACATCATGGTGTGTGTCGTTCCCCCCCCCCCATGACCCCAGCGTGCTCATGTCAGAAGCAGTGTTCCCTCTAAGCTGCGTTAGTGTGAGCTAGCTCACAGTTTTGTAGCCTCTGGCTCACGCATTTCTGTCTTAGCTCAGGAAGGGTGGCTCCAGAGCAAACTGATGTATGCAGCAGCGAAATCTCTTGCTCAAAACTTTAATGCCGGTAGCTCACAAAGTAGAATATTTTTGCTCGCAAGCAGTGTTCTCTCTAAGCTGAGATAGTGTGAGCTAGCTCACAGTTAGCCTCTGGCTCACACATTTTTGTCTTAGCTCAGGGAGGATGGCTCCAGAGCAAACTAATTGATGCAGCAGCCAAATCGCTCGCTCACAACTTTAATGGCAGTAGCTCACAAAGTAGAATTTTTGCTCCCAAGACTCCACAGCTTGGAGGGAGCCGTTGGTCAGAAGTGTGAATGTTCACACGGACATTACAAACTTAACCTAATTGCAAAGTGGTTTAGCAGTCCTGGCCGTCTCCTAAGAGACCCTGGGATTTGTAGTGGGTGGGTTGCGTGTATCCGGCCCCGGCAGGGCTCTTTTTCTAGCAGTTACTCATTTGCATATTAGGCAGCACCCCCCCTAATGTAGCCAATCCTCCAAGAGCTTACAGTAGCTCCTGTAAGAAGAGCTCTGTAAGCTCTTGGAGGATTGGCTACATTAGGGGTGTGTGGCCTAATATGCAAAGGAGTTCCTGCTACAAAAAGAGCCCTTACTGGAGATGGTGGGCCTCTCTGAGTTGGGCAGTTCCTGGAGAGCTGGAGAAAGCAGCGTTTGGGGCAAGGAAGGGAGCCCAGCAGGGTCTGATGACTGACTCTGCCCTTTGAAGCGACTTTCTCCAGGGGAACTGCTCCCTGTGGTTTGGAGGCCAATTGTGACATCCCTGGAGGATTCCAGGTCTCAGAGAGAACAACTGTTCTAAAGTGGGAGATTGGGCCCAGTTCTCCATTTCCAACAGATGGCTCGAGGAAGCCCACAAATAAAGCAGGAAGATGGGGTGGGGGGGTTTCCATCAAAATCAGTCTTGTCTACTCAGGCTGGGAGCAGCTCTCCTGGGTCTCAGGCAGAGAAAGGTCATTCCCATCACCTCCTACCTGATCCTTTTAACAGGAGATGCCGGGGATTGAACCTGGGACCTTCTGCATGCCAAGCAGAGGCTCTGCCACTGAGCCACAGCCCCTCTTGACAGCTCTCCAGGGTCTCAGGCAGGGGTCTTTCCCATCACCTCCTACCCGATCCTTTTAACAGGAGATGCCGGGGATTGAACCTGGGACCTTCTGCGTGCCAAGCAGAGGCTCCTCCACTGAGCCATGCCCTCTCTTTACTGCTCTCCAGGGTCTCAGGTGAGGGTCTTTCCCATCACCTCCTGCCTGGTCCTATTTAACTGGAGATGCCGGGGATTGAACTTGGGACCTTCTGTGTGCCAAGTACATGCTCTGCCACTGAGCCACAGCCCCTCTTGACAGCTCTCCAGGGTCTCAGACGGAGGGCTTTTCCATCACCTCCTGCCTGGTCCTATTTAATGGGAGATGCCGGGATTTGAACCTGGGACCTTCTGCCTGCCAAGCAGAGGCTCTACCTCTGAGCCATGGCCCCTCTTTACAGCTCTCCAGGGTCTCAGGCCTATCATCTCCTGCCTGGTTCTATTTAACGGGAGATGCCGGGGATTGAACCTGGGACCTTCTGCATGCCGAGCACATGTTCTACCACTGAGCCACGGCCCCTCCCCTAAGCATAATAATAACTTTTGTCAGGCTAACCGAAGAGACGCAGAGTCTCAGAAAGGGAGACTCAGAAGGCGAAGGTCTCTGGCTCAGGTAAGGTCTTTCACATCATGGAGAAAACCTCACCGTAACCTCCCTTTGCATCACCGCCGTGATCCGAATCAGGGTCCTGCATGACTGCAATTTAGAGTTGGGGGGGGGGAAGCAAAGGACCCCTCTGCGATTTAGCCCATCACTGTGGGCTTTTCCGCATCCTCATTTTACATGCTGTTCAGTTACTGTTTCTTTGCCCCCGTTCCGCTCGTGTTTTGTCTCCCTCTAGTGGCCGGTTCGATATCAAACAGGTTTATTTCCGGTGTGTCTCCCTGCACTTAAATCTACAGGAAGATAAGCTGGAAATAAAGCTGTCTGTTCTTGAATCGACCACTAGAGGGAGCAAAATACGTGCGGAATGGGGGGGACAACCAAAGAAACAGGCACTTAAGGCCAAGAAAGGGAGAATGCGGAATAAGCCCCTTGTCTGGTTCTGAACCCTTGCGAGTCTGTCTTGATGCATGCTACACAGCAAAAGTCTACACTGCAGGGGTGAACTGGTTTGACTGTCATGGCTTCCTGCTCGAAAGAGCCCCATGAATGACCACTCTGGAACATGGATATAGGGTTCTGGTGGGGATTTCAGTGGCCTTGCTGAAATCATCCTCAAGATTGGGGGGGACGGGGGACAGGCTACCCTTTTGACATGGCGGTGAGAACGAACATAACAGCATGGGTGGGTGAAGGTGCTGTGTGGTGAAATGTCCCACCCTCCTGCTCTGACCAGAAGTACCCATTTTCCCTCATCCCCATGCAAACACTACTGATTAAAAGGGCCGGCTCACTCACTAGGCAAACTAAACGATCGCCTAGAGCGGGACGGCCCTTAGGGGCACCAAACTGCACCCGGTCCTGTACTCTGGGAGTTTGTTGATTATTTGTGTTTTTCATTCTTCCTAAAATGCATTTATTTTTGAAAATTGGTGGGCGCACGGGGGGGGGGGGGAGAAGGGATCCTCGCCTAGGGTGCAAAATAAGTTGGAGCCGGCCCTGCTGATTAACACAGAAAAGACGGACAAATATTTGTATATCCACCCTCCCTTCCCCCATTTCCAAAACTGCACTTAATGATGCCTTAACGAGAGCCGGTTTGGTGTAGTGGTTGGGAGCGCGGACTCTAATCTGGGAGGACCGGGTTTGATTCCCCACTCCTCCACATGCAGCCAGCTGGGTGACCTTGGGTCGGTCACAGTGCTGTTTGGTTAGGGGAGCTCATACCTGGGAAAGTCTTGTTGGTCTTAAGGTGCTATGTGAAGCCAGTGTGGGGTAGTGGTTAAGAGCAGTGGACTCCGATCTGGAGAACCGGGTTTGATTCCCCACTCCTCCTCCACAGGAAGCCAGCCGGATGACTTCAGACCAACACGGCCACCCACCCGAATCTATAGACATAACAATGATGTGATCCTCCTTGTTGTTCACAACTTGAATGATCTCTTGTTCCTGTTTTAGCCTGGTTCTGTCAGTCTGCTTAATATCTCCATGGAAGTGAAACGTGTCCTACTCTCCCGGACTATCCAATGGCTGCGCATGGAGCTCCCGACATTCAACGACGCCGACTATCAGCTCTGGTTTGAGAAAAGGCTCCCGGTCGTTTTACCCAGTCTGACAGCTGCGATTCTTCAGCCGATCCCTCGCAATCTGTCTTGCGGGGCTTACAAGTCTGTGTGAGTCTTTGTTCCCTTTTGCTTTTTTGGGGGAAAGATCGGTACAACTTTTAAAGAAATTCTACAAAAACTACAAACGTGGTTCCGGGAGGGTGGGTAGCTATGTCTCTGGCAGGCGAAATAGACAGGAATCTTGTGGCACCTTAAAGACTTAAAAAGAAGAAGAAGAGATTGGATTTGTACCCTGCCCTTCACTACCCAAAGGAGTCTCAGAGCGGCTCACAAACAACTTTCCCTCCCCCTCCCCACAACAGACACCCTGGGAGGTAAAAGAAGAAGAAGAAGAGATTGGAGTCCGTGCTCTCCAATCTGGGAGAACCGGGTTTGATTCCCCACTACTCCTCAACATACAGCTGCTGGTGTGACCTTGGGACAGTCACAAGTTCTCTCAGAGCTGTTCTCTCAAGAGCTTGGAACAGCTCTCTCAGCCCCACCTACCTCACAGGGTTTCTGTTGTGGGGAGGGGAAGGGAAAGGAGTTTGTAAACCACTCTGAGACTCCTTTGGGTAGTGAAGGGCAAGGCATAAATCCAATCTCTTCTTCTTCTTCTAATTAAACTAGGGTTCCCAGAATGCTTTGGGGACAGGTAAAACTAGGGAAAAGGTTTTGGCTTAGTGGTAGAGCATCTGCTTGGCACGCGGATGGTCAGAGGTTCAATCCCCGGCATCTCCAGCTGAAAAGGACCTGGCAGTAGGTGATGTGAAAGGCCTCTGCCTGAGACCCTGGAGAGATGCTGCCAGTCTGAGTAGGCAATACTGATTTTGTGAGGGGCCGTGGCTCAGTGGTCGAGCATCTGCTTGGCGTGCAGAAGGTCCCAGGTTCGATCCCTGGCACCCCCAATCTAAGAGTAAGTGATGTGGAAGAAAGACCTCCAACTGAGACCCTGGAAAGCTGCTGCCTGCCTGTGTAGACAACACTGACTGTTCCGTCTGACGCTGAGTCAACAGCCCCTTCTGGACAGATTCAACGCACGGCCAAAGTAGAACTAACTCGTTTTTATTCAGTTCCACATGCATTCAGTTCTTACATCTTTTGTAATCTAATTCTGTTCACTGGCTCATGGTGAAAAGGATTGCACGTCCCACCTCTTTGCCGTTTAAAAAGAACAAAGCCACGGGAAGAGAGCTGTAAACTCGAATCCTCGCACGCCTCTGTGTGCCGGATGCTGTGGGATGTCTAAAGACTTCAATTCCCAGGAACCACTGCTCTTAAAGATATATGGCAGTTCTACTTAACTACAGTTTAAACGCTGGCTGGGGCAGCACACTGACCTTGGTGGAACATGGGTCTGAGTCAGTATCCGGCAGCTTCGCGTGTGTGTTCATAATTGATCCAA
>NW_015168143.1:63986-66122 GCF_001447785.1 Gekko japonicus | reverse complement strand
ACCGCCGGGCCCCTCATGGGGCTTGGCAGTGGAGCTGCAAGGCCGCCGGCGGTAGCCGGGACCGTTGGGGGCGGGGTGTGTGGCCTTATGACACACTTCCGGTGATGTCAGGGGGTGTGGCATATGCTAATGAGTTATGCTAATGAGTTCCCCTAGCTCTTTTCCTATGAAATGACCCCTGGTGGACTCTATGGCGTTGTACCCTGCTGAGGTGCCTCCCCTCCCCAAACCTCTCGAGGTATTTCCCAACCCGGAGCTGGCAACACTGTCTAGAACCTATTTTCCACACCAGTCTGGACAGAAAAAAAGGGCGTTTGGGAGGAAAGGCTTCAGAGACCATGATGTCGAAATGGCACGAAAGAATTCAGCAGAAGCGAAGTGAGCCCAAACCGAGGATGAAATCACAAAGAGAACAGCCATTATTGTCATAGTCCTAATTTCAAATTTCTGGTATGCTAAATGATGGGATCGATTTTTAATGAGTAAAATATTGGGCAAACTATTCTTTACTGGAGTTGGTGGTATCATGACTCAGGTAGAACGTTTGGGGCTGTGGTGGTCACCAGTTTTGACTCTCCTTCCCAAGAAAGGAGTCCTTTCCATAGATGATCAACAATTTAGCTGGTTAAGGTTTTAAGAAACGGGATCTCGTGCTCTTGGACTTATTCGATAGACTGCTTTGGGTGGATGTGCTCTATGGTTTGATATTCGACCTCTCTGTATGGACATGGTAATTTCTCCCCCCGCCCCCTTTTAAAATTTATATCTGGATTATGGTTAAGGTGTTTATCTTTCTGTATCAGTTTTTTTTAATAATTAAAAAATAGCCCTAATTTCAAGTCCTTCTTCACCCAAAGAGTGATTAACACAGGGAATCCACTGGCATGGGAGGTGGTGGCAGCTAAAAGCATGGACGGCTTCAAGAGGGAATTAGATAAGCATTTGGAGCAGAGGTCCATCAGTGGCTATTAGCTACACAAGGTCTAGATAGGAACTCTCAGTCTGGGGCAAGGGATGCTCTGTCTTCTTGGTGCTGGGGGGGGGGGGCAACAGTGGGAGGGCTTCTAGCGTCCTGGCCCCACTGCTGGACCTCCTAGTGGCACCTGGTATTTTTTGGCCACTGTGTGACAGAGTGTTGGACTGGATGGGCCATTGGCCTGATCCAACATTGGCGTCTCTTATGTTCCTTATGTTCTCTTAGGAGAGCAAACTGCAGTTCACTACCTAAAGGAGTCCCAGTGCAGCTTACAATCCCTTTCCCTCCCTACATAGAGTTGCCAGCCTCCAGGTGGGGCCTGGAGATCTCCTGCTTTTACAATTGATCTCCAGCTGACAGATATCAGCTCCTCTGGAGAAAATGGCTGCATTGAAGGCTGGACTCTATGGCAGTGGACGATGCTGAGGTTCCTCCCCTCCCCAAACCCCACTGCTGGACCTCCTGGTGGCACCTGGTATTTTTGGCCACTGTGTGACAGAGTGTTGGACTGGATGGGCCATTGGCCTGATCCAACGTTGGCTTCTCTTATGTTCTTATGTTCTTTAGGCCCAGCCCTTGGCATTGACAGTGGTTCTGATCTCTAAGTGGAGCTTTAGAGAGTGAGAGGAGGTGGGATTGTCCATTCCAGGTTGGGTTCAAGTCCAATAGCACCTTGGAGACCAGCAAGTGTTGGAATTTCCAGGCTGGGGAATTCCTGGAGATTTGGGGGTGGAGCCTGGGGAGGGTGGGGGTTAGGGAGGAGGCGTGTCCTCTGCAAGGGTGCAGTGCCAGAGAGTCTGCCCTCCCAAGCAGCCATTTTCTCCAGGGGAACTGACTCTGCCCTCTGGAGAACAGTTGTCATTCTGGGGGATCTCAAGGCCCCACTTGGAAACCAGGTAGAGGACGGTGTCCAGTTGGACCAACGTGCCATGTTTTTCCTTTATGTCACTTCCTCACAGGTCTGGCCTGCTCGGCCCAAGTCACCACCAGAAACTGGCTCCTCCAGTTCTTCGGGAAGTTCTCCACAGAGGTGTCGTACACTCAGTTGGTCTCCTTCTACCGTCAACCTTTTGATGCTGTAAGTTGTTCCCAAGGCCGGAGACTGGCCCAGTTTAAGAACAGAAGAGAAGCCATGTTGGATCAGGCCAAGGACCCACCCA
>NW_015168143.1:42990-63850 GCF_001447785.1 Gekko japonicus | reverse complement strand
CATCAGGAGGTCCACCAGTGGAGCCAGAACTCCAGAAGACCTCCCACTGTTGCCCCCCCCAAGCACCAAAAAGACAGCACATCACTGCCCCAGACATAAGAACATAGAAGCCATGTTGGATCAGGCCAAGGGCCCATCCAGTCCAACACTCTGTGGCACACAGTGGCCCAAACCCAGGGGCCATCAGGAGGTCCACCAGCAGGGCCAGAACTCCAGACATCCTCCCACTGTGGCCCCCCAAGCACCAAGGATACAGAGCATCACTGCCCCAGACATAAGAACACAAGAGAAGCCATGTTGGATCAGGCCAATGGCCCATCCAGTCCAACACTCTGTGTCACACAGTGGCCCAAACCCAGGGGCCATCAGGAGGTCCACCAGCGGGGCCAGAACTCCAGTAGCCTTCCCACTGTTGCCCCCCCCAGCCCCAAGAAGACAGAGCATCACTGCCCCAGACATAAGGACATTAGAGAAGCCATGTTGGTTCAGGCCAGGGGCCCATCCATTCCAACACTGTGTCACACAGTGGTCAAAACCCAGGGGCCATCAGGAGGTCCACCAGTGGAGCCAGAACTCCAGAAACCCTCCCACTATAGCCCCCCAAGCACCAAGAAGACAGAGCATCACTGCCCTGGACAGAGTGTTCCATCTACCCCTTGTTGCTAAGAGCCACCGATGGATCTCTGCTTCCTATGTTTATTCAATCCCCTCTTGAAGCTGTCTGGGTTTGTAGCTGCCACCACGTCCTCCGGCAGGGAATTCCATGCGTGAATTACCCTTTGTGCATCGAATCTGCCTCTAGCACCCCCTCCGCTCTTATCTCATTATCTCCTTGACCCAAAATGCCTTTTCCCAGGCTGGGGGTAAGAGAAATAAATAAGAGAAAGGATGTGGCTTCTGACCACAAGGGAACAGGTTATCTTAGGGTTCCCAGCTCTAGGTTGGGAAATACCTGGAGGTTTTTGGGGGTGGAGCCTGGAGTGGGCGGGGTTTGGGGAGGGGAGGGGCCACCGAGTCCACCCTCCAAATCACTAATTTTCTCCAGGGGAGCTGATCTCTGTCATCTGGAGATCAGTTGTAATAGCGGGAGATCTCCAGTTGCCACCTGGAGGTTGGTAACCATAGCCGAGGGCAACATCGAGGCCGGGTGCCCTGAGCTTCTTGATGTAAGGGTGGGATGAAATTGACACTTCCATAAAGATTTGGAGCTGCGGTGGCTCAAGTGGTTAAGACGCTGAACTGCAGGCTGTGGAAGGTCGGTCGTTCAGCAGTTTGAGACCCGAGTGTGCCGCATGACGGAGTGAGCTCCCGTCTCTAGTTCCAGCTCCTGCCAACCTAGCCGTTCAAAAGCAAGAAATTGCAAGTAGATAAATAGGTACCACTTTGGTGGGAAGGTCACAGCGTTCCATGCGCCTTGGTGTTTAGCCATGCCGGCCACATGACCGTGGGAACGTCTTCGGACAGAGCTGGCTCTTCGGCTTTGAAACGGAGATGCGCACCGCAACCCTAGAGTCGGACTCGACTGGCTCTCGAGCAAGGGAAACCTTTACCTTTTTAAAGATTCGGAGGTGATCGAACGTTGCATGAAACTCCTTGCAGTTGAATCAAAGTTCCCTTTTTTGTCCCCCAGTATTTAGTTCTGGACCTCTTGACGCCGAGCCAGACGGGAGACATGATGGTCCTTTCCCAAACACTGACCAGCCTGCCGCTGGCAACCCAGTTGGTGGCCTTCTTCCAAGAAAGCCCCCTCGACCATGTCCAGATGATCCTCAGAGAATTAACCAGAGCTGCAATTCAGGTGAACTTGGTGGTGGGGGGAAGTGGGATCAAAGCAGAGCCAAATTAAGGGGGCCCCTGGTGGGGTTTTCAAGGCAAGAGGCGTTCAGAGGTGGTTGGCCCTCGCCTGCCTCTGCGTAGCAACCCTGGGCTTCCTTGGTGGTCTCCCATCCAAGTGCTAACCAAGGCTGACCTTCCTTAGCTTCTGAGATCTGACAAGATCAGGCCAGCCTGGGCCATCCAGGTCAAGGCAAGAGACATTCAGAGGTGGTTTGCCATGGCCTGCCTCTGCGTAGCAACCCTGGGCTTCCTTGACGTTCTCCCATCCAAGTCCTAACCAAGGCTGACATTTGTTTAGGTTCCAAGATCTGATGAGATCGGGCTAGCCTGGGCTCTCCAGGTCAGGGCGTTTTCAGGCTTGCGGTTCCCTTAATATTTGTGGCACGTGACGTTGTTTCCATAATGGTGGGTTTTGTGGGGGAGAAGAAAAAAAAAAACAGAACTGCAAAATATATAAATGTTGAAGGCCGTCCCTTTCTCTTTTCTAATGTAAAATTGGTATTGATAGATGCAGAGTAGTAGTATTATAGAGAGAGAGCCAGTTTGTTGTGGTGGTTAAGAGCATGGGCTGTAATCTGGGAGGACCGGGTTTGATTCCCCACTCCTTCACACGCAGCTGCTGGCGTGAGCTTGGGTCAGTCACAAGTTCTCTCAGAGCTGTTTTGTCAAGAGCAGTCCTGGAAAGAGCTCTCTCAGCCTACTTCACAGGGTGTCTGTTGTGGGGAGGGGAAGGGAAAGGAGATTGTAAACCTCTCTGAGACTCCTTCAGGCAGTGAAGGGCGGGGTATAAATCCAATCTCCTCCTCCTCCTCTTTCTCCTTTATTATTTGATAACAAGATCTTAAAGTTTGGCTCAATGGATCAGTCAAATATTTTTTTTCCCCACTGGGGGAAAATTCTTTAAAGCGTGAAGTCAAAACTATCACTGCTATTGTTCTCCCTTCTGAGTTAGTCTTCGGCTGTACTCAATAATTTAGAAAATAAGAATTAAAACTAGAAAAGCTGGGGACAACTGAAACATGTTTCCAGATAATTTGATGTAGTGATGAAAAGAAAGAATCAATTTTTTTTCATTTCATTTGATGCTCATTTATATTTTTGTCAACGGTTTCAAGTTTATACTTTTCACCCTCGGTTTGGTAGATTTCCCACCCCCTTACTGTATGTATGCGTATTATATGGTTTTATGTGCAAAGAAAATGAAATTTGTATGTATGATGTGTCTCGCCTGTATAATATATGTTTTAATTGGGTTCATTGGCAAGCATATTTTGTTGAAAAATGCATACAATTTTACATTTTAAAAAACCTGCATGAGGAAACTGAAAATAGGCAGAAAATGGACTGATTCTCATGAGGGACACAGAAATCAAACTCAAGATTTTGGGAATTGGGAATCAGTGTTCCCTCTAGGCTGAGGTCGTGTGAGCTAGCTCAGTTTTTTAGCCTCTGGCTCATACATTTTTGTCTTAGGAAGGATGGCTCCAGAGCAAACTAATTTCTGCAGCAGCCAACTCACTCGCTCACAACTTTAATGCCGGTAGCTCACAAAGTAGAATTCCTGCTCACAAGACTCCGCAGCTTAGAAGGGAGCATTGGTCAAGATAGAGCCGCCACGTCCCCAGTTTCCAGTGATTCCTAGAGCTACCCTTTGTCATTTCCAGGTAGCTCTAGGAATCGGCAGGAACTCTATGGCAAGAACTTCCTGCAAGTAAACGAGGCCTTATTTTTCTTTTGAGGTTTTCTCCTGGGATGCTGCCCCCCTTCCCACAACCTTCTCAACTGGTTGTGTAGGCACTGCCGGGCAACCCTCTAGCAGGGGTGAGAAATCCGGTTTCAACCTAAGGCTGTGCTTGTTCTTCTAACATACTCATTGGACGATCTCTCTGCCCCTCCTGCAGCACAAGGTGGCGGTCCCCCCAAACTCTGAAGCTGCCCGGCTGCTCCTGACCAGCTATCTGTCGCTTGCGTCTTCTCAAATGGAGTCCTACACTGCGGCTGACTGGAACGCCACCTTCCGCGGAGAGCTGCGCTTCCTCGCCCCTGTCATCAATGCGACGACTCTTGCTTACATCATCCCCCGAGATGCCGAATCCATAACTGCCATGTACGTCCTCCACAGGTTGCCAAGATGTATGAGTCCACGGATCAGGACCCTGTAGAGTAGGCCTGCCAAATCTCGCCAAATCGTGGCGGGGGATCTGCATGTCTTCACAGAATCCACTGTCGCTTGCGTCTTCTCAAATGGAGTCCTACACTGCGGCTGACTGGAACGCCACCTTCCGCGGAGAGCTGCGCTTCCTCGCCCCTGTCATCAATGCGACGACTCTTGCTTACATCATCCCCCGAGATGCCGAATCCATAACTACCATGTACGTCCTCCGCAGGTTGCCAAGATGTACGAGTCCACGGATCAGGACCCTGTAGAGGCCCACAGTGACTGAGAGCACCCCTGGTAAAAAGGGACTGGTGTGCAAAATATGCACTTTAGGCAAACCGGGCTAGACCCAGAAGGTTTATGAATAGCCTCTTCGCTCCTTCTCCTCCTCCTCTTGTTGTTGTTGTTCAGCTGCACAGTTGAGTCCGACTCTTTGTGAACCCATGGACCACATCACGCCAGGCCCTCCTGTCCCCCGCCGTCCTCCGGAGTTTGCTTAATTTCATCTCTGTTGCATCGATAACACTGTCTAGCCATCTCATCCTTTGCCGTCCCCCTTCTTCTTTGACCTTCAGTCTTTCCCAGCATCAGGGTCTTCTCCAGGGAGTGCTCCCTTCTCATTGGGTGGCCAAAGTATTTGAGCTTCAGCTTCAGTGTCTGGCCTTCCAGGGAACAGTCAGGGTCAGGGTTCCCTCTAAGTTGAGTTAGTGTGAGCTAGCTCACAGTTTTTTAGCCTCCGGCTCACAGATTTTTGTCTTTGCTCAGGAAGGACGGCTCCAGAGCAAACTAGTTTATCCAGCAGCGGAATCTCTTGCTCACAACTTTAATGCCAGTAGCTCACAAAGTAGAATTTTTGCTCACAAGACTCCACAGCTTAGAGGGAACATTGGTCAGGGTTGATTTCTTTTAGGATTGACTGATTTGATCTTCTTGCAGTCCAAGGGACTCTCAAGAGTCTTCTCCAGCACCGTAATTCGAAAGCATCTATTCTTCGGCACTCGGCCTTCCTTATAGGCCAACTCTCGCAGCCATACATGACTACTGGGAATACCATTGCTTTGACCATACAGACTCCTCCTCTTCCTCTTCCTTAAATTAAAAGCAGCCATTGGACTAAGAGGGATGCTCCCAATTTTCAAAGGCCTGGTGTTCCAACTTCGGAAAATCCTGGTTTTGCTCTTCCTTTGCCCTTGTGCAAGTCAAATCTACAGGTCTTTAGTTGTGTGTCGTCTTCTGGTTCCTTGCCACAAATTTTGCATTTCTTTTGTCCCCACTGTGTACATGTAGTATATAAACAGAGCTCCAGCAGTGTATGAAATACAAAAGTCATCTTTAAAAATTGGCAAAATTTTAAGGCTGACAATGATAACAGACAAAACAAAGAAATAAGTGGACAGGAGTGACCTACTCCCGCACCAGAATCCAGGCAGTCTGAAGCTTCTACCATGTCATCAAGGACTGCCCTATCTAGAGCACATTGTAGTAGTCTAGCTTACAGGATGCAGGTTTGTTAGTTGCCAGGTCTCAGGCTGGGAGAAATCTGCTGCTAGGGAGTCCACTGTTCTGAGGAAGGAGACGGATCCTGGCCAATGATAGGATGGAGTGAGGTAGGACTGGCCTATCACTGGGGGGCAAGAACGTTCTTTGGGGCACCAATGAAATAATGTGAGATGCCAGGGACTCTCCTAGAATCGCTCTTGAAGTAGCACATGACAGATGTCGTGACTACATGTTGTCTCACCGCCTTTCTGGTTTCTGTTCCGACAGAGTCGCCGGACTTAGCGAAGCACGTGGACAAATGGCAGAGTCCTCTAGGAGAGCTGTTGTCCTCTGGATTGTACAGAACGCCGAGGGCCTGAAAGGTAACCTGCCTCATCGGCCAAATCCCCAAGTCTGGGAGAAAAATCAAAGGCTGCGCAAGACCAGTCTCACAGGTCCAAGACGGAATATCCTAAAACTTCCCTGAACAGATCAAGATGGGTGGCCGTGTTAGTCTGTCTGTAGCAGCAGAAAAGAGTAAGAGCCCAGTGGCACCTTAAAGACTAACAAAAATTGTGGTAGGGTATGATTTTTTTCGTGGTAAGTGACTCACAAAAGCTCGTACTCTGACACAGATTTTGTTAGTCATTAAGGTGCTACTGGACTTGTACTCTTTTTGACTTCCCTGAACAGACATCTATAAGAACATCAGAAGAGCCCTGCTGGATCAGACCAGTGAGGGTCCATCTAGTCCTGTCTCACACAGTGGCCAACCAGTTCCTCTAGAGGGCCAACAACAGGGCAGAGAGGCCAAGGCCTTCTTTTGATAAGGACATCAGAAGAGCTCTGCTGGGCCAGACCAGTGAAGGTCAATCTAGTCCAGCATCCCATCTCACACAGTGGCCAACCAGTTCCTCTGGAGGGCCAACAACAGGGCACAGAGGCCGAGGCCTTCATAAGAACATCGGAATTTTTTTTTGGAAGAGCCCTGCGGGATCAGACTAGTGGTCTGTCAAGTCCAGCATCCTGTCTCACATAATGGCCCACCAGTTCCTCTGGAGGGCCAACAGCAAGGCAGAGAGGCCGAAGCCTTTCCCTGATGCTGCCTCCTGGCTCTGGGATTCAGAGGCTTAGTGCCTCTGAATGTGGAGGTTCTCCTCAGTCACCATGGCTAGTAGCCATTGATATGATAGACCTCTCCTTCCTGAATCTACCTGTGCCTACCAGTCCCCTGAGAGTCTCCAAGGGCGGAGATTTCCAACAAAATTCTCAGCTCACAGAACTGTTCCCAGAACACTCGGGTGTATGTGTGTTTGTGTGGCAGTTCAATTGGAATCCAACACCGTTGTGTTGCAGACATGTCTTGAGGGAGGATGAAGGGAAGAAGGATCAGGATATCTTAAATGTAATGTGCTGACGATGTAACGCAGGGCTCCCCAACATGGTGCCCGTGGGCATCATGCTGCATACCCACACCTTTTCTGGCGCCCACCATGTGTCTATAGAAAGTGGGTTTGGCCAGGTGGAGCTTTTGCACGGTAGGGCTTCTGATCAGCTGTGTAGATTGGTTTAAAAATTGCTTCCACAGCGGCAAAGGATCTTTTCTTTGTGACTGAGGATATGTCGATTGTATGCAAGAAAACATTTTTGAACAGCATGTTCATTTTGGGAGGCACGTTGAAGAGTTACTATTAGAATTACGCAGTAGGACCTCACTGCCTGACATTTTGTGGTTGGCTCTGCCTCCGGCGGCAGCCATTTTGTGCTGGCGGCCACCATTCTGTGTCCAAATTCCCACAGTGCCCCTAGGCTTGAAAAGGTTGGGGACTGTAATGTACAGGTTGGGCTAACTTTAATCCTTCACGAGTCCTCTGTCCTTTTTTACACTTCAGGATACCGAACGGAGTCCATTGATGAGTGGATTCAGGCTGTCTGGGGTTCCTTCTTCCTGGACGCCACCTTAGAAGAAGTGAAATCCACCAACGAGAACTTCAGTCCTGTAGGTCCGGTTTCTTGATCGGTGTGTGTGTGTGTGTGTGTGTGTGTGTGTGTGAAACCTAGAAGTAGAGTGAACCTGACCATATTGAGGGCGCATCGCAAGAATGTGAGCATTGAAGGCAGGTGGCACGGAGAAATTGAGCACGACTGTTTACGATAAAACCCATGATTAAAAGTCTGGGTAAAAAGATGTGTTTTGGCCCAGTGCTTGAAAGAAAGTAGAAGAAGAGATTGGATTTATACCCTGCCCTTCACTCAGAGTCTCAGAGCGGCTCACAAACTCCTTTCCCTTCCCCTCCCTACAACAGAAGGGAAAGGAGCTGCTCTGGGACTCCTTTGGGTAGTGAAGGGCGGGGTATACATCCAATCTGTACTTCTTCTTTTTCTTCTTCTTCTTAATTTAGAAGAAGAAGAGATTGGATTTATACCATGCCCTTCACTACTCAAAGGAGTCTCAGAGCGGCTCACAAACGCCTTTCCCTTCCCCTCCCCACAACAGACACCCAGCGAGGTAGGTGGGGCTGAGAGAGCTCTTGGCAGAAACTGCTCTTTTTCAAGAACACCTCTGACAGAACTACGGCTTGCCCAAGGTCACCCAGGAGCTGCAAGTGGAGGAGTGGGGAATCCAACCTGGTTTTCCCAGATTAGAGTCTGGGCACTTAACCACTATACTAAACTGGCTCTGGTGTATGGGAGGGGATAGAGGTTCCTGCTGTCAGGAAAGACCTCATTTCCTATATGTTGGTGGCAGCCAAGACTTTAGTGGCTAGGCATTGGAAAAACAGTATACAACGCTCATCGAATATGTGGTTCAGTATGTTATGGGAATACCTGGTCGTGGACGAAATATCAGATGTTATTTCCTCGATGGAGAATCGGGACTTTCGTTCAGATTTTTTGGAATGTCCGTTTCCTTTTCTCAAATATGTGGAAAGACACAGTAAGCTTAAAAAGGCACTTCCTGCCAATTCGAAGGCTACAGCTATGTATTGACTAGCTGTTAGGTTTTGTTGCTCCTGTGTATTTTTGTGTTGGTAATTATTTGCTTATTTAATTTCCCCCAGTTGCCCCCGATGTGTGGCCAGGTGTTGTTGTGGTGGTCTCCTAACAGTATGTGCTACTGTAAATGTTAATGTTATATGATATAAATAGCAGATTGTTAAGTTTTTTAAAAATGCCGTCTCTAGTCGCCACCCACCTGAAGGTGGGGGCCCAGAGAGCAGGGTGCGAGAGTCGGATCTTTAAAAACATGAACGGGAGTGGTTAATGAGCGGCCTTGTCTTCTAGACTTCCGTCTTGGGCTTCCTGAGCATCGGTCAGTTGGTGGAGTTTGTCAAGGCCTCGGACGTGATCACCAATGCGACTGCCATGAAGATGGTTCTGTCGAGTCTGGAGACAGAGCGCTCTGAAATCCCTCTGTCTACGATGCAGGAATTGCTGACGCGCTTCAGTCAAGCGATTGAGCAGGTGGTTTGTTGATCTGCAATCCCACACCTTCCCCCCCCACTGCAACGTAAAGGGATTCCTCTCGGGACTTTTGTATATCCTTTCACTCTCTGGTAGGGTTGCAAAGAGAGTCAATGGGAGCTATATAGGGGTTTTTGCATGTTGCAATCTTATGTGAAAGGAAGCCCCATGGAATTCTGTCAGTTAATCCTTCTAATGTACTGTGCCCCTGTTCTTGTGTCCCTGTTCTTCCTGTAAGGTGTTCGGGGCACCAGCCTCCATGGTTGCCCTCTCCTCTGTTTTTCTCCTCACAACAACCCTGTGAGGAAGGCCAGGCAGGGAGTATATACTGGCCCAAGGTCACCCAGTGGGCCTCATAGCTCAGTGGTAGGGTTGCGAATCTGTGAAATTCCTGCAGATTTGGGGATGGGGCCTGGGGGAGGGCAGGGTTTGGGGAGATGGACCTCAGTGAGGTACAATACCATAGAGTCTACCCTCCAAAGTAGCCATTTTATCCAGGGGAATTGATCTCTGTAGTCTGGAGCAGGCCCATAGCCAGGATTTTGTGGCGATATTTTTTCTAGTGGGGCTGAAATTCTCAGGGTAGAAAGAAAAGCCATTTAACCAATAGAAAGCTGTTACCAGGATAGATCTCTAAATTGCAAGCTGTCATCCACTTTAGATGACAGTTCTCAGCTGCTGCAAGTTAATCACTTCTGCCAGCTGAAGCAACAGTTCTGAGAACAAGCAGGTGGGGGCGATGACTTCTATAGTCAAGAAAGCGAACACTTTGGCAGAAAAACTCTCATAAAGGAGACCAGTTTCCTGACACAGAGTTAGAAGGGGATCCTAGAGGTCACCTACTCCAACCCCCCTGCTCAGTGCGGGAATTAGCTGCAGCCCTCCACTCTGCTTAAAGGAGCACACATCTTTTTTAAAAAAAACATTTACAAATATTGAAAAAAGCATTTACAGGAGAAATTCTTGTGGGGCTGTGCCTTTAAGAAAGGGGGCAGAGCCCCCTAAAGCCCCACCATAGGTATGGGCCTGGTCTGGAGATGAGTTGCAATTCCAGATTTCCAGGCCACACCGGGAGGTTGGCGGTCCTCTTTCAATCCTACCCCCCATACTTTCATCACTGCATGCCTCCCTAGCTCTCAGTGGGGTTTACTCCAGGAAAGTATGCCTCTGATAGAACTCCGAGTCATGCCTTTCCTTCTAAACCTCTTTTTCCTCCCACAGAATGAAGTGACCATAAGAGCGGATGTGAGGTTGGAGATCCTGAGCACTGTGCTTACAAACCTGGCGCGCCATTTTCGAACCTTCACCCATCTGGACTTCAGCGCCTGGTTCTTGAACCTGAGACTCTTCTTGCCCGGCATTAATAAAGACCTCCTCCAACTGATCCCGCTCGATCTCGGCTTCCCCTCGTACACCGCCGTGTGAGTGTGTCTGTTAATCTCTAGCTCCTCTGCGCACCAGATTCAAGCTACCGCAGGCTGGTCTCGGCACTGGCTACGCGTCCCCCAGAATTCTTCTTCTTCTTCTTCTTCTTTTAAATTATATTTTTATTCTTTTACTTAGAAGTACATTCAAATGCAGAGAAAGAAACCACACAAACTCAAAGGCATCCAAGGGGTATACAGTAAATGAATGTATAGTGGTTAAGCTATGAACTTTAAAGAACCCTGGTTAAAATCTAAATGATCTTATTTACTATACTTTACTCGACAAGGAGCTGCGGTGGCTCAAGGGGTTAAGACGCTGAACTGCAGGCTGTGGAAGGTCAGTAGTTCAGCAGTTCGAGACCCGGGTGCTGCATGACAGAGTGAGCTCCCATCTCCAGTTCCAGCTCCTGCCAACCTAGCAGTTCGAAAGCAAGAAATTGCAAGTAGATAAATAGGGACCACTTCGGTGGGAAAGTAACAGCGTTCTGTGCGCCTTGGTGTTTAGTCATGCCGGCCACATGACCATGGAGACGTCTTCGGACAGCGCTGGCTCTTCGGCTTTGAAACGGAGATGAGCACCGCAACCCTAGAGTCAGATTCGACTGGCTTTCGAGCAAGGGAACCTTTACCTTTTTACTCAACATTTTATTTAATGTCTCCTCTGAACGTTTGCACCATTGATTCGTGTTATTGACCGTTCAATAGATGTAGACTTATTCAACTGTCCAGATTATTAGAGTGAGCGATGAGTTGTAAGAACAACCACCTGTGATAATTCGTGTTTGTGGGGAGAATTTCGTATTTTGACATATATTTCACCACCGGCGACCAGAGCCTTCTAAATTTCATATGTGCTGTGGTGTATGGTGTCTGAGTCTCTCGACTTAGGTCATTAATCTTAGCCATGACGAACTGTTCCCATGTCTCCTCTGAACGTTTGCACCATTGATTAGTGTTATTGACCGTTCAATAGATGTAGACTTATTCAACTGTCCAGATTATTAGAGTGAGTGATGCGTTGTAAGAACAACCACCGTTCCTCCTGTCCTCTTTTGCGGAGCCGTCCCATCTACCCAACAATATCACTTCTGGTGTAAAAATTCTTCTTCAAACTAGACACTCGGTTTTTTTAAAAGTGAAAGAAATTGGGGGTGGGGAAGAGATGTCCAGCAAATCTGTCAGCAGATTTCAAGATGCATCAAAAGCGATTGAGACAGAAGAACAAAAACAGATGAAGAACAGGAGCCCCAGGCCTTCTTGGCGGTCTCCCATCCAAGTGCCAGCCCTGCTTAGTTTCTGAGTTCTGAAGTGACCGGGCTGGTCTGAGCTTTTAGTTTAGTTTAGTTTATTCATTTTATAACCTACCCTACCCCACAAGCGGTCTCAGGGCAGCTTACAACATAGGTAAAACAATAAGTAACAATTCAACACTAAGTAATAATTAGGGCTACTATAAGACAGAGAGAAGGGGGAAATGTATTTAAATCACAAATGGTACCTCCAAAAAAACCCGTGGTTGTCCTTATATTAGCAATGCTGGAGCATCATTTTGGTGTAGTGGTTAGGAGCGCGGAATCTAATCTGGGAGAACCAGGTTTGATTCCCCACTCCTCCACATGCAGCCAGCTGGTGTGACCTTGGGTCAGTCACAAGTTCTCTCAGAGCTGTTCTCTCAAGGGCAGCCCTCGAAAGAGCTCTCTCAGCCCCGCCTACCTCACAGGGTGTCTGTTGTGGGGAGAGGAAGGGAAAGGAGATTGTAAGCCGCTCTGAGACTCCAAGTGAAAGGCGGGGTATAAATCCAATCTCCTCCTCCTCCTCCTAGGTGAAACACGAACTAGACAGAAGACACCTCTTTACCTATTTATTTTGGAAATCAATTGGCTCAGCTACCTATAGTCTTTGTCTGCTAACTAGTAGTTTCTCTCAACTGTTCCTTCTGCTACAAGCTGTTTTCTGTAGATGGCACCCCCCAAAAAAAATCTTCAGAGATTCCATTTTGTTTTTTTAAGCCCCCCCGGAGGGGATTTTTAATTGCATTTTTAATAACACTACAAACTATAACAGAAAATAGGGAAGGGGACTACATATATATAGGGATAAAGAAAAGATACCCACTACTGACTAAAAACCCAAGAGCGGAGGTCATCAAATTGGCTTAAACGAGTGTTATCCCTTAATCCCGCTAATTTCATTATGAACCAAGTTAAACAAAGGTGTTATCTTTTTCAAATCTTAATTTCAACTGTTACAAGAGAGATCCCTAAGCATCTAGTTTCAATAATTTCAAAAGCACAATTCAGATTCCTTCAATCTTCATTCTCCCTTGCCTGGTCTCTTTCGCAGTTTATAAGGATTTTTGCATGTGTCTGAAGAAAAAGAATCAAGTCTTTGTACTTCTTTCTCCTTTGTCTTGTTTCAAATGGAATGTCTTTTAAAATCCTGATAATGTTTTCTCCAACTTTCATGGGTGTGCCAGATGCCACTTTCAGGATTGCATCCCTCACACACCTCTTCGAGAATCTTAGAGATTCCATGTTGAACTCCTTTCTGGTTTCCCTGTTTTGCTTGCAGCGTCAGTGGCCTGGACCGCGTCTACCTGGAGTTATCCCAAGAGACTTCCAGCGAGATCTACACATTTATGAAGAAGATCCTGGAATTCCAAGTCAATAACTCAGGTGCTCATTTTGGGAATTAGCGCATAGTGCAATTTATTAGGGAGAGGATTATGTTACTGAACAAGGAAAACAAGGCACAGTTAAGTCCATTGCTGAAATTTTGTATGCTGTACGTGACAGTGGTTTGAGTCTTGCAGACTGGCATCCAAAAAAGCATGTAAAAAGTTGAGTTATTTGCAGGAATGAACATTTTCTGGAAAACTGCCATTTTTTTTCCTTTTTAGGAATTGCATTTCCTGGCACTTACAACGACAGCCAAAGCTTCCTACAGGGCATCTTTCACCAATTTGCACGTTTTGCTAAGTATACGGACTTCCTCGCATTTTACAAGGACTTTAATGGGGTAGGTAGGCAAACAGAATGAGTCTTCAGAACACTGTGTAGTCGTTGAGTTTAATCTTAGCTTTTTATTTGGGTTACTTCAAAAACTAATCCGTAATGATCTCACGAATATAGAGGCCAGAGAGGATTCTGAAGATAACTGTAGTAATATATGTAGAAGCTAATGCATTTTGAGAGCCAGTTTGGTGTAGTGGTTCGGAGCGCAGACTCTAATCTGGGAGAGCCGAGTTTGATTCCCCACTCCTCCACATGCAGCTGCTGGTGTGACCTTGGGTCAGTCACAAGTTCTCTCAGAGCTGTTCTCTCAGGAGCAGTCCTCGAAAGAGCTCTCTCAGCCCCACCTATTTCACAGTGTGTCTGTTGTGGGGAGGAGAAGAGAAAGGAGATTGTGAGCCGCTCTGAGACTCCTTCAGGTAGTGAAGGGCGGGGTATAAATCCAATCTCTTCTTTTTTATTAAGAATTTCTCAATGGTGACAACTACTTGGCAGTCAAGTCCAGATTGACTTCTGAAAAAAAATTGTCATCCGAATGCTTTATAGATGGTTCTTTCACTGAGATTATGTATTTATTTACTTTATTTAAACCTCTCCTTTCTCCTCAGTGGGGACCCAAAGCAGTTTACCTAATTCTGTTTAATGCTATTTTATCCTTACAACAACCCTGTGAGTAGGATAGGCGGAGAGTGTGTGACTGGCCTGAGGTCACCCAGTGAGCTTCCACAGCAGAGTGTGGATTCGAACCTAGGTCTCCCAGATGCTTGTCCAACATTAACTACTACACTATGCTGGCTCTGTAGAAATTCTAGAGACATATAAGTGTAGCAGTGGTTTCTCTAGAGTTTCTTGTTGTGCATGGTACTAATTTGATACTGGCATTTTGAAGCTCATGAAAACATTTTGGAGAATATGCCTTTTCCCCATGTTTTGTTTTTTTTTCTTCCTTTCAGAAAGTGCATTCTTGTGGGACTGACATTTTGTTTAGGAAAGGAATGGGCTTACGAGCGAGCTGGCGATTTGCTGGCCATGCCGTTACATCTAGCCCATGAAGACAGATGCTAGCATAGAAACCTGTTGGGCTGTGGTCACACACACACTAAATAATTCACTTTCAATCCACTTTCAGACTGGAAAGTGGGTTGAAAGTGGGTTATTTTTTTTTTATATTAGGTTTTTATCAGTTTTCTACATAGAAAAAAAATGAAGACAAACATCACAGTTTGCAAGACATACTAACACAAAACAAACAAGAAACTAGTACTCATTATAACTGCTCAGTGCTTTACATACAAAATATCGTTCTTTTAGGCACCTTAGACAGGTTTAATACTCTACATGCCAGAATAGTAATTTAGTAATCATAATGCGTTGTACTTTAGTAGTTATCATGTGCATCTTCGCAACTATGCCTCAATCCATTTATCAAGTCTTCACCATGTTTTCTCGAGAGTTTCTTCTTTTTTATCTCGTAGTTGCAAAGTTAGTTTGTCCATCTCTGCCGTTTCTAATAGTTTGTAGATTATCTCTTCTCTTGATGGGTGATTCAGTGTGTGTGACCACAGCCTTGGTCTTTACAGTGGCATCAGAGACACCCGTTAATTTTTTGTAACTAGAGATGGGGTCGTAGTCTTCTCTAGGCATGCTTCAGCAGAAAGCGGTTGCTTCGATTCCTCCCCTTGCACATGGCCGATTCAAACACCAGACCAACTAACGCTCTCGGATCTCTCTCTCCAACCCCACACTCCCCGTCTTTTATCCTGGCCAGTATGACGTCCTCCCCTTGCTGACGACGAAACAAATCGGCGAGATGATGGTCCTCACCGACGCCGTCAGACGCGAACTCTTGGCAGGTCAGATCGTGGTGGAACTGCAGAAACGGCCCTTTGGCGAATGGAAGGACTTCGTGGTAGAGTTCAACGCTATGGCGCTGCAGGTATCGTTCCGGGAGCGTCTCGTCCAGACACGTTTTTGACTCTGCTGGATTCCCCCCCCCCATTTTAAGCACATCTCGTGCTGATCGGCCTCATTGCGTCTTCTGGCAACACCGGGAGCCCGCTCCAAGACTCTCTGGACCGAATGCCCCAGGGGGTTTCAATTATAGGACATGCAGGGATATTTTTGGGCAGGAACGCACAGGAACGGAGTTCCGGCTGGCTCCCGAGTTGGCCACGCCCAGCAGGGACTCATTAGCATAATAGGCCATGCCCAGCAGCAGGAACTCATTAGGATTGGCTACATTAGGGGTGTGTGGCCTAACATGCAAAGGAGTTCCTGCTACAAAAAACAGCCCTGGGTTTTGACCACAAACAAGGTCAACAGAATAAGCAAAAGGTGGGTGTGGCTAAATGACCACACTTCTGGTAACATGGGGGTACGGCCTAATGTGCTAATGGGTTTCTGCTGTTGGGTGGGGCCTATTATGGTAATGAGTTCCTGCTGGGCTTTTTCTACAAAAAAAGCCCTGAGGACATGTAACAGAAAACTAGATTTGAGTCCATTAAGCACCTTAAGAGACCAACAACATTTTGGGGGCATTAGCTTTTGCAAGTCAGGGCTTCACATACCTCGCAAGCTTACACCCTGTAAATTTCAGAATCACAGAATCACAGATCCCTCCAGGGTTATCTAGTCCAACCCCCTGCACAATGCAGGAAATTCACAAATACCTCCCCTCCCCACACCCTTAGTGACCCCTGTTTCATGCCCAGAAGTTGACAAAAAACCACCAGGATTTCCAGCCAAACTGGCCTGGAGAAAAATGGCTTCCTGACCCCAAAGAGGCGATCGGCATTTCCCTGGGCGTGTCAGAAAGGGCCACAAGAACTAAGCACTGAGGCAACCCTTCCTGCCCCCTCCCTCTCACGATCTGCCTAAGTTCACAGAATCCGCATTGCTGTCACATGGCCATCGAGCCTCTGTTTGAAAACCTCCAAAGAAGGAGAGCCCACCACCTCCCAAGGAAGCCTCTTCCACTGAGGAACCGCTCCAACTGTCGGGAAGTTCTTCCTGATGTGTAGCCGAAAACTCTTCGGATTTAATTTCAACCTGTTGGTTCTGGTCCAACCTTCTGGGGCAACAGGAAACAACTCCACACCATCCTCTGTAGGACAGCCCTTCAAGTACTTGAAGATGGTGATCATATCCCCTCTCAGTCTCCTCTCCAGACTAAACATCTCATTGGCCTCTAAGGTGCCACTGGACTTGAATGCAGCTCTTCTAACTGCAGACCAATATGGCTGCCCTCTAAAACAGTTTGTCTCATTTTACGGGGAAACGCCACCTTGCGGCGGCTGCAGTTCCCCCGAGCAAGTCCCCTTTCAAATCTAAATGGAGTGGACTTTTCCTAGACTGGATTTTTAGCTTGGCTGGAGCAGCTGGGGTGGGAAGTTACAGCCACCTCTCCGTTTCCCTTCCAGAAGGACCTGACCGCCCTCCCTGACCTCCGGGTCGCCGGTTTAATCCTCGAGGCAGTTTTCAAGCACCTACAGTTCAGCACCTTTTCCTCCGAGCAATACAACTTCTGGTTTGGCGTTCAGCTCCAGCTCTTCCTGCCGGCTCTCTCCTTCAGGCACCTGCACCGCATCCCCCTTGACATCGACTGCCGGTCTCACCAAAACCTGTAAGTGGGGGACGGCGCTTCGGTTCTTGCTGACGTATCATTCTGTAATAACGCATATGGTAGAGCCTGAACTTGGAGCCTGAACGTATGAAGCTGCCTTATACTCGATCAGTCCTTCATGGTCAGTATTGTCTACTCACTGATCCAACATGGCTTCTCTTATGTTCTTACGTCTGGGGCAGTGATGCTCTACATTCTTGGTGCTTGGGGGGCCCACAGTGGGAGGGCTTCTGGAGTTCTGGCCCCGCTGGTGGACCTCTCGATGGCCCCTGGGTTTGGGCCACTGTGTGACACAAGAGTGTTGGACTGGATGGGCCACTGGCCTGATCCAACATGGCTTCTCTTGTGTTCTTATGTTCTTATGCATGAAGCTTTGTTCAGAAGGTCACAGTTATGGCAGCTTCGTCAAACCTTTGGCCCAGTTCCCTCCTAAGCCCCAAATTCTTTGCTTTCTTGCAGGTGCCACGTGTTCTCCAAATGCCAACAGCAGCCAGTGGCTACTCAGTAACTATGGCCGGTTCAGATCCTTGGCAAGCCTCTCAGAGCTCTCGTCACTGAATGTGAATTTCAAGTGGGTGAGTGAAATCGGGGAATTTTCTGGGAAGCCCACCAAGAGGCTTTTGGGGTGGCCTCGGCCACCGGTTTGCTCATCATGAGTGTCATGGGGAATGGGAAGGGGGCTGAGACGGGAGGTAGCCCCCCTGGCCCAACGCAAAACCCATCCGTATGATACTTCTTTTGTTCAGACTAGCCCAAGTAACACAAAACACAATGTGCTAGCGTTTCCACATCTTCAGAACTCTTCATCAGACGCGTGGTGGAATGTGCGGTCAAGTTGTAGCTGACTTACGGCGGCACCCGTAGAGTTTGCAAGGCCAAGATGAGCAGAGGTGGTTTGCCTTGGTGTCACCTACTGCCTGGCCCTTTTATCTGGAGGTGCCGGGGATTGAACCTGCATGCCAAGCAGATAATCTACCGCTGAGCCATGGCCCCTCCCTAGCATGAACTATGTCCAGTTTGGGTCTTCCCACCACAGCCTTGTTCTAGTTGTCTTTAAGATACCCTTTCAGATTCTGTGCAAAGAAGGTTGAATGCTTCTCTGTCATAAAACAATACCTGTGCAAAGAGAAACTAACATTTGGAATCCATGTTGCACAGTTATTTTACTGTTCCTTCCCTGTCCATCTCAGGGTGAAAGCCATGAATCAAGTCTACCCAAAGTTCTCGATGGACCAGAAGGAGGCCATTCATAAGAGGATATTGAACTATTTGGAATCTCACCTGAAGGATCAAGGTATGGGGAGAAGTTCCTTTTGGACCCGGAGGCTAGATTTATCCGTCATTGCTCCAGGGGGCCTGGCAGGGGGGGGGGGGGGGCAAGGTGGGGCACTTATTGGGGCTATGAAAGTTGCAAAGGGGGCCCTGTCCCCTGTAAGTCAAATTTTGTACCAAGCCCCTCAAACGGGTTGAAGTAGCTTGGGAGAATTCTTTCCTAGGCTGCCTCGCTGGCCCTTGTGAGGGCTGAAAGGTGGGATTAAAAATTGTAAATAAATAAAATAAAATATAGGCCTTCTCTGTTTCCAAAGTAAGAGAGCTTTGCCTCCAATAGATGGGGCAGTGACGCTCTGTATCCTTGGTGTTTGGGAGGGGGGGAAGAGTGGGAGGGCTTCTGGAGTTCTGGCCCCACTGGTGGACCTCCTGATGGCACCTGGGTTTTGGCCACTGTGTGACACAGAGTGTTGGACTGGATGGGCCATTGGCCTGATCCAACATGGCTTCTCTCATGTTCTTATGTCTGAGGCAGTGATGCTCTGTGTTCTTGGTGCTTGGGGGGCAACAGTGGGAGGGCTTCTGGAGTTCTGACACTGCTGGTGGACCTCCTGATGGCCCCTGTGGTTTTGGCCACTGCGTGAGGCAGAGTGTTGGACTGGATGGGCCATTGGCCTGATCCAACATGGCTTCTCTTACGTTCTTATGTCTGGGACAGTGATGCTCTGTCTTCTTGGTTCTTGGATGGTAACAGTGGGAGGGCTTCTGGGGCTCTGGCCCTGCTGGTGGACATCCTGATGGCCCCTGGATGTTTTGGCCACGGTGTGACACAGAGTGATGGACTGGATGGGCCACTGGTCTGATCCAACATGGCTTCTCTTATGTTCTTACGTCTGGGGCAGTGATGCTCTACATTCTTGGTGCTTGGGGGGCCCACAGTGGGAGGGCTTCTGGAGTTCTGGCCCCGCTGGTGGACCTCTCGATTGCCCCTGGGTTTGGGTCACTGTGTGACACAAGAGTGTTGGACTGGATGGGCCACTGGCCTGATCCAACATGGCTTCTCTTGTGTTCTTATGTTCTTATGCATGAAGCTTTGTTCAGAAGGCCACAGTTATGGCAGCTTCGTCAAACCTTTGGCCCAGTTCCCTCCTAAGCCCCAAATTCTTTGCTTTCTTGCAGGTGCCACGTGTTCTCCAAATGCCAACAGCAGCCAGTGGCTACTCAGTAACTATGGCCGGTTCAGATCCTTGGCAAGCCTCTCAGAGCTCTCGTCACTGAATGTGAATTTCAACTGGGTGAGTGAAATCAGGGAATATTCTGGGAAGCCCACCAAGAGGCTTTTGGGGTGGCCTCGGCCACCGTTTTACTCATCATGAGTGTCATGGGGAACGGGAAGGGGGCTGAGACGGGAGGTAGCCCCCCTGGCCCAACGCAAAACCCATCCGTATGATACTTCTTTTGTTCAGACTAGCCCAAATAACACAAAACACAATGTGCTAGCATTTCCACATCTTCAGAACTCTTCATCAGACTCGTGGTGGAATGTGCGGTCAAGTTGTAGCTGACTTACGGCGGCACCCGTAGAGTTTGCAAGGCCAAGATGAGCAGAGGTGGTTTGCCTTGGTCTGCCTCTGCGTAGCAACCGTGGACATCCTGGGTGGTCTCCCATCCGAGTACCAACCAGGGTCGACCCTGCTGAGCTTCCCAGATCTAATGAGATCGGGCCAGCCTGGGCCATCCAGGTCAAGGCAAGAGACATTCAGAGGTGGGTTTGCCATTGCCTGCCTCTGCATAGCGACCCTGGACTTCCTTGGTGGTCTCCCAATTGAGTACTAATTAGGGCCGACCCTGCTTAGCTTCCCAGATCTTATGGGATCGGGCTAGCCTGAGTCATCCAGGTCAGGGCAAGAGACATACAGAGGTGGTTTAGCCATTGCCTGCCTCTGCGTAGCAACCCTGGGCTTCCTTGGTGGTCTCCCATTCAAATACTGACCAGGGCCGACCCTGCTGATCTTCCAAGATCTGATGTGATCGGGATAGCCTGGCTCATCCAGGTGAAGGCAAGGAACAAGCAGAGGTGGGTTTGCCATAGGTGGGGCACTTATTGGGGCTATGAAAGTTGCAAAGGGGGCCCTGTCCCCTGTAAGTCAAATTTTGTACCAAGCCCCTCAAACGGGTTGAAGTAGCTTGGGAGAATTCTTTCCTAGGCTGCCTCGCTGGCCCTTGTGAGGGCTGAAAGGTGGGATTAAAAATTGTAAATAAATAAAATAAAATATAGGCCTTCTCTGTTTCCAAAGTAAGAGAGCTTTGCCTCCAATAGATGGGGCAGTGACGCTCTGTATCCTTGGTGCTTGGGAGGCCACAGTGGGAGGATGTCTGGAGTTCTGGCCCCACTGGTGGACCTCCTGATGGCACCTGGGTTTTGGCCACTGTGTGACACAGAGTGTTGGACTGGATGGGCCATTGGCCTGATCCAACATGGCTTCTCTCATGTTCTTATGTCTGAGGCAGTGATGCTCTGTGTTCTTGGTGCTTGGGGGGCAACAGTGGGAGGGCTTCTGGAGTTCTGACACTGCTGGGGGACCTCCTGATG
>NW_015168143.1:35911-42777 GCF_001447785.1 Gekko japonicus | reverse complement strand
CCACAGTGGGAGGGCTTCTGGAGTTCTGGCCCCGCTGGTGGACCTCTCGATTGCCCCTGGGTTTGGGTCACTGTGTGACACAAGAGTGTTGGACTGGATGGGCCACTGGCCTGATCCAACATGGCTTCTCTTGTGTTCTTATGTTCTTATGCATGAAGCTTTGTTCAGAAGGCCACAGTTATGGCAGCTTCGTCAAACCTTTGGCCCAGTTCCCTCCTAAGCCCCAAATTCTTTGCTTTCTTGCAGGTGCCACGTGCTCTCCAAATGCCAACAGCAGCCAGTGGCTACGCAGTAACTATGGCCGGTTCAGATCCTTGGCAAGCCTCTCAGAGCTCTCGTCACTGAATGTGAATTTCAACTGGGTGAGTGAAATCAGGGAATATTCTGGGAAGCCCACCAAGAGGCTTTTGGGGTGGCCTCGGCCACCGTTTTACTCATCATGAGTGTCATGGGGAACGGGAAGGGGGCTGAGACGGGAGGTAGCCCCCCTGGCCCAACGCAAAAACCATCCGTATGATACTTCTTTTGTTCAGACTAGCCCAAATAACACAAAACACAATGTGCTAGCATTTCCACATCTTCAGAACTCTTCATCAGACTCGTGGTGGAATGTGCGGTCAAGTTGTGCCTGACTGACGGAGGCACCCGTAGAGTTTTCAAGGCCGAGATGAGCAGAGGTGGTTTGCCATGGCCTGCCTCTGTGTAGCAACCCTGGACTTCCTTGGTGGTCTCCCATCCAAGTACTAACCAGGGCCGACCCTGCCTAGCTTCCTAGATCTAATGAGATCGGGCTAGCCTGGGCCATCCAGGTCAGGGCAAGAGACATACAGAGGTGGTTGGCCATGGCCTGCCTCTGCGTAGCAACCCTGGACTTCCTTGGTGGTCTCCCATCCAAGTACTAACCAGGGCCGACCCTGCCTAGCTTCCTAGATCTAATGAGATCGGGCTAGCCTGGGCCATCCAGGTCAGGGCAAGAGACATACAGAGGTGGTTGGCCATGGCCTGCCTCTGCGTAGCAACCCTGGACTTCCTTGGTGGTCTCCCATCCGAGTACTAACCAGGGCTGACCCCACCTAGGGGTGTTGGTGGAAAGTACCACCAAGTTGCAGCCAACCTATGGCGACCCCTCCTGGGGTTTTCAAGGCAAGAGATGTCCAGAGGTGGGTTGGCCATTACTTGCCTCTGCGTAGCAACCCTGGACTTGCTTGGTGGTCTCCCATCCAAGTACTCACCAGGGCCGACCCTGCTTAGCTTCTGAGAACTGATATGATCGGGCCGGCCTGGGCCATCCAGGTCAGGGCAAGAGATTTCCAGAGGTGGTTTGCCATGGCCTGCCTCTGCGTAGCAACCCTGGGCTTCTTTAGTGGTCTCCCATCCAAGTACTAATTAGGGCCAAACCAGCTTAGCGTCTGAGATCTGATGAGATCAGGCTTGCCTGGGCCAACCAGGTCAGGGCAAGAGACCAACAGAGGTGGTTAGCCATTTTCCTGCCTCTGCGTAGCAAACCTGGGCTTCCTTGGTGGTCTCCCATCTAAGTACTAACCAGGGCCAACCCTGCTTAGCTTCTGATATCTGATGAGATCAAGCTAGCCTGGGCTATCCAGGTCAGGGCAAAAGATGTTCAGAGATTTGCCATTGCCTGCCTCTGCGTAGCAACCCTGGGCTTCCTTGGTGGTCTCCCATCCAAGTACTAACCAGGGCCGACCCTGCCTAGCTTCCTAGATCTAATGAGATCGGGCTAGCCTGGGCCATCCAGGTCAGGGCAAGAGACATACAGAGGTGGTTTGCCGTTGCCTGCCTCTGCATAGCAACCCTGGATTTCCTTGGTGGTCTCCCATCCGAGTACTAACCAGGGCTGACCCCACCTAGTGGTGTTGGTGGAAAGTACCATCAAGTTGCAGCCAACATATGGCGACCTCTCATGGGGTTTTCAAGGCAAGAGATGTCCAGAGGTGGGGTTGCCATGGCCTGCCTCTGCGTAGCAACCCTGGACTTGCTTGGTGGTCTCTCATCCAAGCACTAACCAGGGCTAACCTTGTTAGCTTCTGAGAACTGATGTGATCGGGCTGGCCTGGGCCAATCCAGGTCAGGGCAAGAGACACACAGAGGTGGTTTGCCATTGCCTGCCTCTGCGTAGCAACCCTGGGCTTCTTTAGTGGTCTCCCATCCAAGTACTAATTAGGGCCAAACCTGCTTAGCGTCTGAGATCTGATGAGATCAGGCTTGCCTGGGCCAACCAGGTCAGGGCAAGAGACCAACAGAGGTGGTTAGCCATTTTCCTGCCTCTGCGTAGCAAACCTGGGCTTCCTTGGTGGTCTCCCATCTAAGTACTAACCAGGGCCAACCCTGCTTAGCTTCTGATATCTGATGAGATCAAGCTAGCCTGGGCTATCCAGGTCAGGGCAAAAGATGTTCAGAGATTTGCCATTGCCTGCCTCTGCGTAGCAACCCTGGGCTTCCTTGGTGGTCTCCCATCCAAGTACTAACCAGGGCCAGCCTTGCTTAGCTTCTGATGTTATCAGGCTAGCCTGGGCCACCCAGGTCAGGATGGATGCCAACAAAATTGAAAAGAGGTGGGGACGGGGGAGAAAAGCAGACATTCCAGGTGATGATCTTAAGTCGTCTTTTCTGTGCTCTGTGCAGAATACCTGGCAGATTTTAATAGGTAAATTGGGGCTGGTTGAAGCTGGTATGAATTGGCACCTTTGGCACTTCAAGGAAGAAAACAGGGCAAAAGGCAGACTCCTACTGAAAATATTGAAACCAGGGGTTGTAACACCAAAGAAAATACACAGATCTCTTGAAAAGCAAAGAGCGGGGGGAAGAACATGACGGTGATTTCTGTTAATGAAACCCAAGATAAATTTTAGACAATAGACCAGGAGGAGGAGGAGGAGGAGATTGGATTTATACCCTGCCCTTCACTCGGAGTCTTAGAGTGGCTTCCAATCTCCTTTCCCTCCCCCTCCCCACAACACTCTGTGAGGTAGGTGGGGCTGAGAGAGCTCTTTCCAGAACTGCCCTTTCAAGGACAGCTCTGACAGAACTATAACTTGCCCAAGGTCCATCCAGCAGCTGCAAGTGGAGGAGTGGGGAATCAAACCCGGTTCTCCCAGATCAGAGTCCACGCACGTAACCACTACACCAAGATGGCTCTCTAGGTGACGAGTCCACCGGAGCCAAGCCAACTGCTCTTGTTTTCTGTGCCGGCGGCTAAAGACGATCCAGGTATGAACGTTGTGTATCGAGGCCAATAACAGGGGGTGTCCTTGCACGCTCAGGTTTCAGCAGCTGCAAGTGGAGGCATGGGGAATCAAACCCAGTTCTCCCAGATCACAGTCCATGCACTTAACCACTACACCAAGATGGCTCTCTAGGTGACGAGTCCACCGAAGCCAAGCCAACTGCTCTTGTTTTCTGTGCTGGCGGCTAAAGACTATCCAGGTATGAACGGTGTGTATCGAGGCCGATAACAGGGGTGTCTTTGCACGCTCAGGTTTCAGCAATGGAAGAACTCTTCCCGAGCCAACTGGCTGATGCGGCGGTAGCCTCCGGAGGTCTGGCCGATGGCAGTCTCCTCGTTGAGATCGTGGGTCACCTGGGCACTCCGGGAGACGTTGCCGTATTCCTGGACAAGCTGAACATCATTGCTCCGGTAATTGCCCTGTCGGAAATTCGAGGAGGAAAAAGCAGTGGCCTGATGGAAGTGCTCCCTCTTTGCACGCTGACGGTCGCAGGTTCAATCCCCGGCCTCTCCCGTTAAAAGGATTTCCAGCAGCAGGTGTTGGGAACGGCTTTTTTAAATCCCTGAGACACTGCCACAAAGTGGAAAATACCGAATTTAGATCCTGGACAAGCTGAACATCATTGCTCCGGTAATTGCCCTGTCGGAAATTCGAGGAGGAAAAAGCAGTGGCGTGATGGAAGAGCTCCCTCTTTGCACGCTGACGGTCGCAGGTTCAATCCCCGGCCTCTCCCGTTAAAAGGATTTCCAGCAGCAGGTGTTGGGAGCGGCTTTTTTAAATCCCCGAGACACTGCCACAAAGCGGAAAATACCGAATTTAGATAATCATAATTATCGTGTGGCATTGTGTGTAGAACCCCCTGGAGATCCTAAGGTTGTCTGGCATCCAGAAGTTCTAGCTCTTTAGAATTATGCACCGCTAGGTGGTGAGCTCGACGTGTTTTTTAAGGCGAGAGATGATTCAGAGGTGGCTTGCTGTTGCCTGCCTCTGTGTCATATGTTCCCTCTTAGCTGTGGAGTCTTGTGAGCAAAAATTCTACTTTGTGAGCTACCGGCATTAAAGTTGTGAGCGAGCGATTTGGCTACTGCATACATTAGTCTGCTCTGGAGCCGTCCTTCCTGAGCGGAGACCAAAATGTGTGAGCCGGAGGCTAAAGAACTGTGAGCTAGCTCACACTAACTCAGCTTAGAGGGAACACTGGATGACCCTGGTATTCCTTGGAGGTCTCCCTTCCAAATACTATCCAAGGCCAACCTTGCTTAGCTTCTGAGATCTGATGGGATCGGGCTAGCCTGGGCCATCCGGGTGAGGGATACCGGATGAGATCTTCATTGGTGTCCGAAACGAAGAACAGGGAGCTGCTCTGGGAGGGGAGACCAGTTGGCATTCTTTCACGACTCACAAATGGCGATTTTATTTCTGAAGGTGGCATTGCAGAGCAGTGTGCATGCAAGCTTTCTTTTGAGCCACGCCTTTGAAATCATCGCCCCGGCCTTCCCAGGATTCAAGGCCAGCGATTTCACGTATTGGTTCCAAGGGGCCTTCCAGAACGTGCTCCACGCCGTGAACGAGACCCTCGTGGCCCGGATCCCGCTTGACTTAACGTGTGGCTCTTACCAGCAAATGTGAGTGTGTTCAGCCTGATGTTGAAATGTATCCTGTCCGTCGACACCCATTTGGGATCTGCTGATTCGGCCAAGCCGAATTTTCAAGAACAGTCGGAAACCCTTTCCAGCTTTACGGAGCCAGCCGGGCCTCGGTGACTCCCTCGAGTCCTCTGTGCCCTGCTTGGCTCGAAGCTGCAGTACCCCCCATGGCCTTCAGTGGTGGTGGCGCTGTAGGACTGCAAGGAGCCAGCCAGCATTTCCTTCCCCCTAGCAAATGTTGTAGTGTTAATTTCTTAACAAGGGGTTATATCGTATTTGGCTTTGGTTTTTGCTGGTAGCTGACTCACATGTTTCAGTGGAGAATCAGTACATAAAGGCTGGTGTGTCATAATAGTTATCATTATCATCCTACGTGCGTCTCTGCCATGCTTCAGCAGAGGCATTTGGTTTATGGGGGCAATTTGAGCAAATGGTCAGCCACCTGGCTTACATAGGAAACCAGAGCAACAGGGGGTACATTCCAAGGGGGAAACAGGAAGCCTACAGAACATTCTAAGGGAGACATGAGGCCCATAGGAATCCATATTCCTATACAGAGGTTGCCCGTCCAAACGCTAGCCGAGGCTGACCCTGTTTAGCTTCCAAGATCTGATGAAATCGGATCAGGAACCCACTGATTTGGATCAAATGATACTATTACTGATAAAGCGGCTAAGAAGGGTATAAGGTTCTTCTGCTACGTATGCTCATTATCAGGATCCCTGTGGAACCCAAAAGCTGGCCGTCATTTTTCTAGCCCTCGACGGGCCAGTGCAAGAGATCATCTCACCCATTCTGTGCCCACAGTGGGGATGGCATCCCGCTGCTGGGCACCAACCGCGTTCACCAGCTCGTTTCCTTTTCCCCCAGACTGAAAGGCTTCAACAAGGTCTATGCCAACATCCCAGCCCCGAGCGGTCTGAGCATCTTTCGGTTCTGCCAGACGTTTCTGGGGCCGAAGGTCAGATCAGGTAAACCTGAACGGGGATGAGATTGGGGGGGGACGGGGACTGCTCTTTGAAAGAAATCTTCTCAGACAAGCCGGTCTCACAAAGCAGATCAGCCTTTCAGGGGTCATTTTGTAGAAAAAGAGGTGCAAGAGCTCATTAGCATAACTCATTAGCATAACTCATTTGCATATGCCACACCCCCTGACATCACCGGAAGTGTGTCAGAAGGCAACACCCACCACTCAGGCTTCACTGGACTGTTTTGGATTGCTAGCTATTGGGGGGGGTAACATCTCTCTCGGCCCCGCCTACCTTACAGGGGTGCCTGTTGTGGGGAGGGGAAGGGAAAGGAGATTGTAAGCCACTCTGAGACTCCTTTGGGTAGTGAAGGGCGGGGTATAAATCCAATCTCCTCCTCCTCTTCCTCTTCTCTTTTTCTCTTCTTCTTCTTCCTCTTCCTCCTCCTCCTCCTTCTCTTCCTCGCTCCTCTTTCTCCTCTCTATTTCTCCAGGCATTGCTTGTGGTCACCCAACCCAGGGCACTCTGGAGTGGCTGGAAGTTAACCTTGGCAACTTCAGCAGATATGCGGAATATCGGGACCTGATCGGCTGGAACCTCCGTTTTGATGGCGTGAGTATTTTTGTGGGGGAAATCTATGGATCTGTGAGCTGCAATTCCCAGAAATGTTGGGGAATTTCTTCTTAGTAAGAGTGAGCTGTGCCCCCCCCCATCACTGCCACTGGAAGGTAAATTCAGGGATGTGTGTGAAAAGGGGAGTTGGCAGGGCTATTTTTGGGCAGGAACGCACAGGAACGGAGTTCCGGCTGGCTCCCGAGTTGGCCACGCCCAGCAGGAACTCATTAGCATAACAGGCCACACCCAACAGCAGAAACTCATTAGGATTGGCTACATTAGGGGTGTGTGGCCTAACATGCAAAGGAGTTCCTGCTACAAAAAAAGCCCTGGGTTTTGACAACAAACAAGGTAAACAGAATAAGAAGCAAAAGGTGGGTGTGGCTAGATGA